>NC_133649.1:265834164-265996530 GCF_009905375.1 Apium graveolens | reverse complement strand
CCATGTGTCAATGCTAAGGAGGTATCATCGGGATGGCCAGACACATAGTGGAGTACGAGCAGGTGGATATGCAGCCAGATCTAACTACGTGGAGAAGCCAGTAAGGATTATAGATAAGAAGGAGCAGGTGCTTCGGAACAAAGTGATCAAGCTAGTCAGAGTACTATGGCAGAATCATAACGTGGAAGAATCAACTTGGGAACTAGAGAGCACAATGCTAGAAAAGTACCCCCATTTGTTTTCTGTTTGATTCCGGGACGGAATCCTTTTAAGGAGGGGAGACTGTAATAACCCCAAAATTTTCAACTTTTTGTAACCCTTGTGAATAGTGTTTTAGCTGAATGAGAAAACTTTTCATGCCACACTATGTAGGGGTTCTGTTATGGATATTCTGGGATATTATTAGTACTCTATGTGGTATATAAGTGTATGTAAAGATCGTCAGAATCCAATTCCTGAACACTTGGATTTTTCCCGGAAATCCACTAGATACGGAGAGAATTGAGTATAAGGTAACAGGATGAAAAAGGATTTAAATTAAAGGATTATGATAGAGGATCATAAAAAGAAATATAATGTATTGAGAAAGGTTAAGGGAACCTAAGTAATAAGATCCCGGATATGATCCCTCAAACGATAAACGAGAACGAAAGTTAAGCGAACCGTATAACAGATCAGCGGTCATTAGGCAAACGATTAGGAAGTTAATCAAGGGGATTAGTGGGGATGATGTCATCCAACCAATAGAAAGAGGACAAGGAGGGGAGGATGACATCATGAGGATGACACAAGCATGACATGGGAAGGAAGGAGGTGTGGTTGAATGAGAACCACACAAATTCAAGGGCAACAAGGTAATTGACTAAATCAAACACAAAAACAAAGCAACCAAGCCAAGTAAATCATTTTCATCAAAATCAAAAGAACCAAGGCTTGTTCTTGAAGAAGCTCTCGGCTTTTTACTATTCAAAAGAGCAAGAAATTCAAAATCAAAGATCCAAGCTTCCTAAATTGGTGAGTTAATTCCCTAATCATCTTCATGCTTAGTTAGGGCTATATCATGAGTTTAAGCCATCAATTCCTTCTCCATCTTCTTCATTTAATCAAAGAAGAAGACTATAAATAGTGTTTTCAAGTTTTTAACTTGAAGTTTTTCTTGTTTTCCTTGAAGATCCAAGCATTCCTAAGACTTCTCAAAGCTTCTTAAGGCTTCCTAGCTCCTCCCACCACTTCAAGGAAGGTATACCATCTCCAAACCCTAGATTCCTATGTATTATAAGATGATTTTGATTAGTAGGATGATATTTTAGCTTGTTGTTGTGATTAGAGTTTGGAAATTGAAATGGTAGTGAAATGGAATGGTAAGTGTTGTGGTTTTGATTAAAAGAACTTAAGTATGGTTAAAGTTAAGCTTAGGCATAAGTATGAATGTTAAAATTGAATTGTTTTGGGGTTGTTATGATGTGATAAGGATGGATGTTGGTTGTATGTTGGATTTGAGGTTGAATTGGGTTGGTTTGAATGGTTTTAAATTGGGAAATCGCGTAAACATAGCCGTCGTAACGTCCGATTTCTTTAGACTGTTTTGTGCATAACATTAGGACCCGAGAACCCCCTGCTAGATTATGACCATTGCCATGTCTAGATAGCTCATGTTACGGGCTTCGTTTTGATATGTAGTTCGTTCGATTCCGATGCACGGTTTAGGAGAAACGACCGTTTCAAGTAACGGCGTTTCGCGAACGAAACTTTTCCCCTCGCCTTACTTTGAAATATAGGTTAAAGACCAAAAAGGGTTAATTAATGTATGAAACATTTATGGTAAGTGTGCTAGGCAGTTAGTAAGACACTCGCGAAGGAATCGCCTTAAAACTCGTAAAGGTTAAATTATTAAAAATGGTGGAGCCGAGGGTACCCGGGCGACTTAAGCAAATCAGTAAGCGCAAAACAAGCGTTAGAGTCTAAGTTAGTTAAAGTATAGATTTACAAGTGACTTTAGTTTAATTCCAACTTACTTGTTGTTTATAGGTTACCAGACTCGTCCCGAGCCTTTTATCACCCCAAGTCGCTCAGGCAAGTTTTCTACCCGTTATAACTGTTGTGGTGATGAATATATGTATTTGCATTATCTTGCAATAGATGCATGTTGGTTAATTAGCAAATGTTATTATATATTGAAGCATGCTGCTATGGTATATATATATATGCATGCCTGTTTCGCATTCTTTCCATATATATATCTGTTGATTCAGTTGATAATACCTATGCTAGAGGATAGCGGTAATTTGCATATACCCTTAGTACAGGGACCCAAAGGTGAAAATATTTTCTAAAACCGGGAGTCGAGGATCCCGAGTAGATTTTGTATATATGGATATAAATATATATATATATATATTTATACTTATATATATATATATATATGGTCATAGTTTTCAAAACTATTAATCGAATAAGGTTTATTCGATAACTTTAACTTTATTTTATTATTGAATATTATTTCGAATATTATTCGAAGGCGTATGACTCCTTTATATTAAATAAATATTATTTTGAATATTCATTCGAGTACTTATGACTCCTTTTATTTTTATTAAATGAATATTATTTTGAATATTCATTCGAGGACTTATGACTCCTTTTATTTTATTATCTGAATATTATTTGAATATTCATTCGAGGGCTTATGACTCAGTTTATATTGTTTAATGAATATTTTTGAATATTCATTTGAGGATCTATGACTCCGATTATTTGCTGAGATTTGTTCTTTATTTTATTAAAGAATAAGGTGTAAATAATCAAACTTATTTTCGATTATTCAAATAAAGATAGTACTTTCATATAAGTATATCTTTGGTTATTTAATACTCGTTTCAAGTATAAGTTTTAATACTTTTACTTCAATTATTTTTATAAAGATTATTCTTTATGGGAATATTATTTAAATAATAATATTCAGTCATTTTCTAAATATTCTGGGGACTGATTTACTTCATTAAATCAGCTTTACTCCAAACACTCTATAAATTGTTTTCGAGTCTTCAAAATGATTTTTAAAAAGGTAGAGCGGATCCCAAAACTCATTTTTATATTTAAGATCTTCCTTTTAAGGGGATTTAAATACTCGCTCAAAACCTGAGGGATCCGGCTCTGTGGTGTGTTTTATATTCACAACAAGGTTGCTGTTTGATAAATGAATTGATTACTTACCCAACACTCGGGAAGTAAAATTCTTGGAACAAGTTAATCCATTAACAGGCATCGCCTGGGAAATATTGGTGAGTTCTCCTTTCCAAATAGATACGACTTCTTGGTGGAGCCGTATCAACAAGTTTCTACTTGGGGAAAGTGGGGACGAGCTTTACGTTTCAGAGTCATGGATTTCATCTGAACTATGAGTGGCGTAAGTGGCCGAGTAGCGCCGGCCCAGCCTTATTATATTGGCCCAAATGGCCTGGAAGTTCCGCTAAGGCGGTCCATTCCTTAGGAGTTCAGTGTTCGGTTGACAAGTAAATCCGACAGGTTCTCCTCTACATGTAGAAAATGGTGGGGTTGTACTACTACGACTTATCATCGTAAGTGGTCTTCCTGGCGCGGCAAACTCCCGTAATGAGTTCATCATCCATTTGGATAATTCTGCAACACTACCCGTAGCATTTCGATCGAAAGGCTACTAATGGGTGGTTGCCAAAGCATTGACAGGGTCTAACATTTTTATTGGTGTATCCATTGAATGAAGTATCTCGTAACTTCATTTCTTTTCAAAATATTTCAAAGATCAAATATTTTCAAGTTTTATTTGTGGTCTCATCTATGGGATGACCTCGTGAATTTTATTATACTTTGAACAGTGGTAGTTCAAGTAACTTTATAAATGATATAAGTATAGTGAAGTATTTGGTAACTTCATCCCTTGTTTTTACTTATATCTAGTAAGTAATTATCTTACTCATGATAAAAGAATTCTAGTAAGTATCCATTTAGATACTTGTATTATTGTTATCACTATATATTATCTTGCGAGCTGTAAGGCTCACTCTTGCTTTATTTCTTCATCACACAACAACAGTTAGGAAAGATGGCCAGACTCCAGCAGACCCAGCGCAAGCGCGTGGGAAGCGTCCCGCGTCTTCCCGATGATGTTGTGGCTGCTATAGCTGCGGAGGTAGATCCATTGGTAGATCATGCATTCTATTTTGAGAATCAAATTATGTATAATTATAACTTGTGGCAGATAATGGCAATTAACTGTAAATTTATCAAGTAATCATTTTGGGTTGTAATAACTTTTAAATTGTGGATTCAAAGACTTGTACTTATTTAAATTTCATCTCTGAGACTATAACGGGTTGTGGTGTGTGTTAGTGTGGGGTCACAGCATAAGGTTATTATTATTAATTAAGTGAAGTGATATTGTGGAAAGAAAGACCGTGACGACCCGGATCCCCGACCCCGGATCTGGAGGTGTTACATGAGGCGTGATTTGGAGGCTCACCAGGCCACCAGACCCCAGATACCTCCTAGGGGGAGAAATCCTCCTCCTGTCATAGACCTGGATGGTCCGGTACGAAGGAGGGCTGTCGTCCCAAGAACTGATCCAAGCAATCTCCTTCCCCTTGGAGATCCTGATGATCCAACTCCACCCTTCACAGAAGAGATAATGAATGCCCATATCTCAAGGAAATTCAAGATGCCCACTATCAAAGCCTATGATGGCACGGGAGACCCCGCTAATCATGTTAGGACATTCTCTAATACACTGCTGTTGCAACCCGTGAATGATGCTATAAAGTGTCGGGCCTTCCCTCAAACCCTGTCCGGTATGGCTCAAAGATGGTACAGTCGCTTGCCCCCAAACTCTATTGGATCGTTCAGAGAATTAAGTCAGTCTTTTATTAAGCAATTCATCAGTGGAAGAGTCCATGAGAAAAGTTCAGCATCTCTTATGAGTCTTGTGCAGGGAGCTAAGGAATCCTTGAGAGATTACCTGAATCGTTTCACAAAGGAGGCTTTAAAAGTCCCGGACCTTGATGATAAGTAGCCATGATAGCACTGCAACAAGGAACTAGGGATGAGTTTTTCAAGATGTCCTTGGCCAAACGTCCCCCTGAAAGTATGTTGCAGCTCCAAGAGAGGGCAGGGAAGTATATCAAGGTTGAAGAAAGTATGAGGAAGACCGTAGTAAGTAATGAGCCCACTGGAGGCAAGAAGTGGAAAACTGATTTAGAATATATTGCGAAGGACAAATATCCTAGAACCGAACAAAACCCTGATTCAACCCCCAAGAAGGGAGGACCTGGGCAAAAGTTCACTGAATATGCTAAGTTGAATGCTCCTAGAAGTCAGATTTTGATGGAGATTGAGAAAGATAGAGATATTCGCTGGCCTAAGCCCTTGAAGGCTGATCCCGCCAAGCTAGATAAGAGCAAGTATTGCAGGTTTCACAAGGATGTTGGCCATGACACCGATGAGTGTAGGCAGTTGAAAGACGAAATTGAGTTTTTGATTTGAAAAGGAAGATTGAATAAGTATACTGGAGATGGAGGGGACAGAAACAATAATGGAAGGAAGAACTTTGAAGATCGTAGGATGGACCAAGACGATCAGGGGCGGAATCCCCAACCTAGAGGGCCGGTTATAAATGCAATTTTTGGAGGACCGCGACGCCCTCGAGGACCTGTGATAAACACGATCTTTGGAGGTCCAACTGCTGCTGGATTGTCCAAAAATTCCAGAAAGGCATATACTAGGGAGGTTATGCATATTGTTGGAGAAGCCCCGAAGAGGGCCAGGACAGAGGTAACATTGGCTTTTGATGATTCCGACCTAGAGGGTGTGAAGTTCCCTCATGACGACCCGCTGGTCATAACACCGATAATAGGAAATAGCCCGGTTAAGAGGGTCCTTGTGGATAATGGTGCTTCTGTGGATATCTTGCTCCATGACACCTTTCTAAGGATGGGGTATAACGACTCCCAGTTGACACCAACCAACATGCCGATATATGGATTTGCTGGAGTAGAATGTCCTGTGGAAGGGATAATCAAATTGCCAACCACCATAGGTACGGAACCAAGGCAAGCAACGCAGATGCTGGATTTCGTGGTGGTAAAGGCTAGTTCAACTTATAATGCTATCATGGGGAGAACAGGGATACATGCCTTCAAGGTAGTCCCCTCTTCCTACCATTCAGTCATGAAGTTTCCCACCCGAAACGGGATTGGAGAAGAGAGAGGAGATCAAAAAATGGCTAGAAGCTGTTATGTGGCCTCTTTGAGAGCAGATGGAGTCGGGGGCAGGTTCTTCCCATTGAGGATATGGATGTCCAAGAAAATGATGAGAAGAGGGGAAAGCCAGCAGAAGACTTGGTTTCGATTCCTTTAGACCCCGAGAATCCTGAGAAGATGACTTTTATTGGAGCCACATTAGAGGAGCCCCTTAGAGGGAAGTTGGTGAAATTTTTGCAAGAAAATAGTGATGTGTTTGCTTGGTCAGCAGCTGATATGCCAGGCATAGACCCGGGGCTGATTACTCATAAGTTAAACGTGGATCCAAGCAGGAAGACAGTGAAACAAAAGAAAAGAAATTTTGCCCCCGAAAGACAAGAGGCTATAAAACAGGAAGTGGAAAAGCTCTTAGAGGTTGGATTCATTGAGGAGATTCAATTTCTGGAATGGTTGGCAAACCCTGTAATGGTGAAGAAGGCTAATGGGAAGTGGAGGATGTGTATAGACTTCACTGACTTGAATGATGCATGCCCTAAAGACTGTTTTCCATTGCCAAGGATTGATACTTTGATTGATGCCACTGCTAGGCATGAGATGCTGAGTTTCATGGATGGATTTAGCGGATACAACCAGATCAAAATGCATAAGGATGACATTCCAAAGGTATCATTCATCACTGACTTTGGTGTTTATTGTTATCTTTTTATGGCATTTGGTCTTAAGAATGCAGGAGCCACCTATCAAAGGTTGGTAAATAAAATTTTTAAGGACCTTATTGGAAAGACTATGGAAGTCTATGTTGATGACATGTTAGTCAAAAGTCTAGTAAAGACTGATCATATAACCCATTTGAGGGAAGCTTTTGAGGTCCTGAGGTACCACAAGATGATGTTGAATCCTACGAAGTGTGCCTTTGGAGTAGGATCTGGGAAATTCTTGGGATTGATGGTCTCAAAGAGAGGAATTGAGGCTAACCCCGATAAAATAAAGGTGATCCTGGACATGGAACCACCAAAAACTGTCAAGGATGTTCAGAAGCTCACAGGAAGGGTTGCTGCGCTGGGACGATTCATCTCCAAGTCAGGAGACAAGTGCCTATCATTCTTTAAGTCACTAAAAAATATTAAGGACTTTGTATGGAGTGAGGAAAATCAGAAGGCTTTCGAAGAATTGAAAAAATATATGGTGCAGGCCCCGTTGTTGGCCAAGCCATCTTTGAATGAAGTTTTATTCTTGTACTTGGCTGTTTCAGAGAGCGCCTTGAGCGCAGTGTTGGTTAAGGAGGAGCTGAAAGTCCAGAAACCCATATATTATGTTAGCAAAATTCTGCATGGTGATGAATTGAATTATTCAACTATTGAGAAATTTGCTCTAGCCTTGGTAATGGCTTCGAAGAAACTGCGTCCTTACTTCCAGGCTCATCAGATTGACGTGCTAACAAATCAGCCACTGAGAAATATCATTCACAGTCCCAAGGCAAGTGGGAGATTGATTAAGTGGGCAATAGAGTTGGGAGAGTTCGATCTCAAGTATAAGCCACGTACGGCCATAAAAGCCCAGACACTAGCTGACTTCGTGGTAGAATGTACCATACCCAACCAAGAAGTCGGGGGGCAGGAAGATACCATACCTCAAGATAAGGGAATCGATAATGGGGACAAAGAGAAGGATGATAAGGAGAAAGAATATTGGGTTCTCTATTTCGATGGAGCATCAAAAACAAATTCCAGTGGAGCAGGGTTGGTTTTGCAAAGCCCTGATGGGTTCTTAATTGAGTATGCTATGAAGCTAGACTTCCCAACCACAAACAATGAGGCAGAGTATGAAGCCCTGATAGCTGGCCTTGGTCTAGCTGGGACACTTAGAGTAAAAAACTTGAAGGTCCGTGGAGACTCGAAGCTGATCATATCCCAGGTAAAGGGAGAATTTGAGGCAAGGGATGATACGATGGCTAAGTATGTCCGCCTAGTATGGGCCGTGATGACTCAGTTTAATGAATGCCATGTTGAACACATTCCAAGGGAAGAAAATGCTAAGGCAGATGCGCTATCAAAGTTTGCTTCATCTGAGATTGAAGAAAGTTCAGGAAGTGTGTACTTCCGTGTTTTGAAGACACGAAGCATAGATGTTAAGCTTGTGGCTCCCATAGGCCTGGGGACGTCATGGATTGATCCTATCAAGGCTCACATTCAAACCGGTTGGTTACCAAGTGATGCAACTGAGGCACGGAAGTTAACTGTTCGAGCACTAAGGTACTCTTTGATAGATGGGATTCTTTACAAAAGATCTTTCATGGTTCCCTACTTGAGGTGTCTCAGGCCCGATGAGGCACGCTTGGCTCTTGAAGAAGTGCATGAAGGCATTTGTGGACAACACTTGGGGGGTAGGGCTTTGGCTTTTATTGGCCAGAAATGATGGCTGATGCCAAAGAATATGTGAAGAAATGTGACCGCTGTCAGAAGCATGCACATGTTGTTAGACAACCCCCCGAGATGCTGACCTCTATCAACTCGCCCATTCCTTTTGCTATGTGGGGAATGGATATTTTGGGGCCTTTTCCCATGGCCACGGCATAAAGGAAGTTTCTGATTGTAGCCATTGATTATTTCACCAAGTGGATCGAAGCCAAACCCTTGGCCAAGATCATAACTAAGCAGGTCGCACAATTCCTGTGGGAAAACATTATGTGCCGATATGGAATTCCCCGTATCCTCGTCACTGACAATGGAACACAATTCAACAATGAGGAATTCAAGAAGTATTGTGAAGAAAATGAAATTGAGTTACGGTTCACCTCTGTGGCTCACCTACAAGCCAATGGGCAAGCGGAAGTAGCAAATCGAATAATCCTGGATGGACTAAAAAAGAGGATAGAGAAGTCAAGAAATAATTGGGTGGATGAGATACTTCCCATATTATGGGCCTATAGGACTACCTGCAGAGTTACGACAGGAGCGACGCCCTTCATGTTGGTATATGGGACAGAAGCAGTAGTTCCAGTGGAGATATCACATTCCTCTCCAAGGATTCGGGCTTTCAATGCAGAAGAAAATGAGGAAGGGCAGAGGTTAGCCCTGGATCTAATTGATGAAGTGCCAGATGAGGCACATGCAAAGATAGTGGAATACCAGAAAAAAGCTTCGTTTTACTACAACCTAAGGGTTAAAGAGAGATTCTTCAAGCAAGGAGATTTGGTATTAAGGAAAGTGGAAGCTTTTGGTGTAGGACAGAAAGGAAAACTTGCCCCAAATTAGGAAGGGCCGTACAGAGTCAAGAGCGTTCAGGGTAGAGGAACCTACAAGCTGGAGACTACGGATGGTTTTGAAGTCCCGAGAACCTGGCAAGCACAGAACCTGAAGGTTTATCACGTGTAAGATAGTCGAAGTACGATTCTCACTTGTCATTATGACAAGTAGGTTTAAAAGCACCTTGAAGCTTTGCTTATGTAGGATTTTATATTCCAGTAGAATTGACATTGTCTAGTTATTATTGATTAGGGTCGAACCCATGCTATGTAAGGTTTTGGAAAACCAGACTTCATATTAAAGAGTTGGAAATTATTTCAATCTAAGAATGTTTAAAGTTCAAATGCATATTAAGTATTGTAAAGATAAAGTAGAAAGAGGCAAGTAAGGAAAGCAGCATATGTAATAACCCCGAAGGGTAACAAGTTCTGACATAAACAAAGTTCACATATTGTCTAGAAAGAAGAAATACATGAAAAAAAACTTAGGCCTCGGAAGGCTCGGATTCTTCGGAACCACTATCCGAAGACTCCTCGGACGTCTCAGTCATCCCCTCAGAAGTCCCCGTAGAGGTTCCATCAGAACCGCCTTCGGATGCTTTGGATGATGCGGGAGACACTGGATTCTGAGGCGTAGCCCTTGGAGGCTCTTCCACCCTGACCTTCTTCACAGTAGGCGCAAAATCTTCTTTGGAAGAAGTCTCCTCGTCCCCAGAGCTGGACTCGAGTTCTTTCCTCTTGAGGCCTGGGCTCCCTGAAGGGCCGTCTTTGATCAAATCAACCAGCTTGTCAGTAACACCCCCAAGCTCCGGAACTCGCACAGGGCAAGGAAAGGAGGACTGCTCAAGGATTTCTGGAAATTCATCTTGGACGGCCTCCACAGTAACATCCCAGCCTTCTTTAACATCCCAGCCTCCTCCGGAACTAGGTGTAGGAGGGCATCGTGCTCCACCATCAAGTCTTTGAACTCCTGGGTGTCCATCCAGCCGTCAAAGGCTTTATCCTTCTGAGCCTTCAGAATAACATTTTCAGCCCGGGCCGTTTCCAGGTCAGAAGTGGAAGAGGCCAGTTGAGCTTCAAGGGCCTCTATTCTCTGGTTGGCCTCCTCTAACTTCTTATTAGCATCCTCCAGGCCAACCTTCCAAGCCTTAGCTTGGTGAATCACCCCTAGGAAATGGGCGTTGGCCTGCAAGAGAAGCAGCAAAAGTATGAAAAAAGAAACGTGAAAAGGCAAGTATAAAGGGCAATAGGAAAAGGACGTACCGTCGCTAAAGCCTGGGCTCCGAAAAGCTCATTCCCCTCTAAGTCCTGTTGAAGGACAAAGTCTTGATAGTCCACCGGGGAGATGGAATGCTTGGACCATTCCTTGGATAGCGCCGTGCTGCCAACGATTGAATCCTTGCCCCGGATCCCCCAAGCAGGTTGAAAATAGGCCCCTGGCCTCTGCTTGGTGTGCAAAACCTGGCTGGGGCCTTCCTCGCCCGGTTCCATTGCTTGAAGAAGGAACTCAGGGAAGCGATCACCAAGGCGTGGGTCTTTAAAGACCTTTCTAGCCCTCTTCATCCTGGTTGTCTCCAAGTCTTTAGGCTTGGTAGCCTCCTCAATCTTCTCAGCCACTGCAACAAGCAAAGTAAGTTGAAAAATCAGCGGAATAGAAAATGACGGAGATAAAAAGGAGGTAAGAAAGGGAACTTACTTTTCTTAGGGACGGGCGAGAGGCCGCGTTCTACCAGGACGGTCTCCCGGATAAGGTCCCAAGAATGGGAAGTCCCATTATCTTGTGTAAGGAGGTTGAAAGCTCTAGCCTCCTCCTCAGACAAAGTTATATCATTTGGGCTCCCATCGACGGCCAGCCCAAAAGACGACCGAAATAGGGTGCCCCAATCTCCACCCTCCCAAACGACGAAAAAAAATCTTTTTTCCACCCCAAGTTGTTGTCAGGGATGGACTTCCCATTCACAATGTGGGGAATAGCGGGCGCTAGTTTAGAGAAACCCAACCCGGACTTTTATCAGGGCTGTTTTTGAACTGGAAAATTTTCCTAAAAACAGCAACAGAAGTAGGGACCTTGTGCTTGGCACATTGTGACAGGTAGCACAGAATAAGCCTCCAAGAATTGGGGGGGAGTTGGCAAGGGCTGATGCCCACATCAGCCAGTAACAAGGGAATGAATGGATGAAAAGGGAGTCTGATACCTGCCCTTAGAGTATCCCTATAGACGCATAGTGTATCCTTTTTCCACTGGCAAGCCCTGTCGGCCGCACCCGCAAGAACCAGCTTAGAAGGTTCCTTGATTTTGAAGCAGCTGCTCAACATTTCCAGCTCCTTAGGATCCCGTAAAGCGCTAATATGATCGTGCGCGTCTAGATACGCATCAGACGGGTACTCGTCCCCTCAAGTGTTGATCATGTCGATCAAAGAATTGTACCTCGATCGAATAGGAAATTCATTGGACTTTCTAGCCACGTTCATCTTGGCTAAGCGAGTCATTTTTTTGTCAGCCATCTGAAAAAAAAGGGGGGCACTTAGACATGCTATCTTAAAAGGGCACACAATGGAAAAATAGACACGAAAAGTAAAGGGAGGAATTTTACCTGAAGAAGCGCTCCTAAAAAAGGCTTTGAGCTCCGACTTGCTGTTATTGCTCTGAGAATCTTAGCAGGAGGAGAAAGAAGAAAACTTAGAAATGAGAAGGTGAGGAGTAGTAGCCTCTCCTCAGTCCTTTATATAATAGGAAAAGGAAGTTGAAGGGACGAAAGCCCATTAAGGACAAAGGCCCATAGGAAAAAGCCCAGAAAAAGGAATATTCCAGAATATTCCTAGGAATTCTAGAGGATTCTAAACAGGGTATATTAAGCCCAGATCAATGTTAAGCCCAATAAGATTTGGAAAAGCCCAATAAAAGAGGCCCAGTAAGATTTGGAAAAGCCCAATAAGATTTAGAAAATCCCAATAAAAGAGGCCCAGTAAGATTTGGAAAAGCCCAATAAGATTTGGAAAAGCCCAATAAGATTTGGAAAAGCCCAATAAAAGAGGCTCAGTAAAATTTAATAAGGCCCAATAAAGAAGGTCAGGCCCAAATCCAATTAGGATTTGGAAAATACAATACCCTAAATTAAAGCCAAATGAAGAAGGCTAGTGGAAGACCAGAATCCAGGTCAAAATTCAGGTCGTGAATCCTGCCCGAAATCATTCGAGCAGACACCCAAAAATAACGGGAAAAAAGACCAGAATCCAGGTCGAAATTCAGGTCGTGAATCCTGCCCGAAATTTTTCGAGCAGACACCCGAAAATTACTAGAATAGCAGGACTGAATTGAGGTCGAAACCTCGACCAGGAACGAGGTCAAAGGAATCAAGCATTTTTGAAAAATGGGGATTAAAAAACATAGAAAAAACCCTGCTCGAAGATCGACTAGGATCCTGGTCGAAAACCAGGTCGTGGATCCTAGTCAAAATCCTTCGACCAGGAAGCATCAGAATCAAAGAGTTCTCGAGCAAGATCCATGTCGAAGTATCGACTAGAATTCTAGTCGAAATCCTAGTCGATAGACTCAAGTCCAGGAATAAAAAAGGGGGGATGTATTCGACCTAGATCCAGGTCGAAAGTTCGACTAGGATCCTGGTCGAATTCCAGGTCGTGGATCCTAGTCGAACTCCTTCGACCAGGACTGCAAGGCTGCCCCTTACTTCGACTAGGATCCTGGTCGAAAGTTCGACTAGGATCCTGGTCGAAAAAGGGCTGGAAATCTGAAAAATCCCAGAAAATTAGGGAAAATCCAAAAATTAAGGATAAATCCCAGAAAATTAGTAAAAAATCCAGACAAATAAGGATAAAACCTAGAAATCAAGGGGAAAATCCAGAAAGTTAGAGAAAAATCCCGAAATTAAGGGAAAAGTTCCTGGGAATTAAGACAATTCCTGAATAAAAGGAACAATCGTTGTAAACGTGTAGGTCGCTCCACACTTTACGCAAAAATGAAACCCTGCAAGGGAATGAACAGACTTAACTTTTGCGAAACCTAACCAACGTTTCCCAAAAGTTGGGGGGCAAATGATAGGGATAAATAAATCCTAATTGTATAATTAAATATTGCAAGGTATGGGCTGCTGGGCCCAATAAGAAGATGTATGACATTCAGACCAGAAAGGTTAACATGCTGATCAGGCCTGATGGACCAGATCAGGCCTGATGAAACAAAGAAGGCCCAAAAACCCTGATTATTAATTAATTTCGTAATTAATTAATAAGGGGAAAATCATCTATTGAGAAGAGTCCCGATAAGGATATAAATCCTTACAGATTAGCCTCAAGGGGACCTAAAAGGATAAGGAATCAGTTTCCTACTATCTAGGACTCCAAAGTCCATTCTAATTATGAGACTTGCCCACCAAGTCTCCTATACCAAGTCCAATTCAAGGACTCCCAACATCTATATAAGGGGCCTCACCCCACACATCAGAACTACGTTTTTTGGCTTGATTCTCTAATTCACAGAGATACGTAGGCATCTCGTAAAGGCAGAGTTAAGCTACGAAACACGAGAGCAGCCAAATCGAGCCTTGAAGCTCACGTTCATTTTTATCAAATACAGCGAATAATAACCTTAGTTTTTTATCCATAACAATTATCAAAACATCATTCTTTAATAAAATAAAGAATATTATTTAATAAAATAAGCGGAGTCATAATTCCTCGAATTAATATTCAGAATAATATTCATTAAATAAAATAAAGTTATCGAATAAAACTTATTCGATTAATAGTTTTGAAAACTATATCTATATATATATAAATATATATATATAATATACTCGGGAACATCGACTCCCGGTTTCAAAAATGTTCACCTTTGGGTCCCCTATACTAAGGGTATACGCAACTACTGCTTATCTCTAGCATAGGTATTATGCAGTTTATAAGCAATTGAATCAACAATTAGATATCAAGATTACGAAATAGACATGCATATATACCATATCACATGCTCCAATATATCGCAAGATTTTCTAATAACAATCATGCACTTATCACAAGATAATGCATATACATATATACATCACAACAACAGTATAACGGGTAGAAAACTTGCCTGAGTGTTCCCGGATAGACTTAAGCTTAGAGTGGGTCCGATAACCTATGAACAACAACATAAGCCGGAATTAAACCCTGGTCGCTTAAGAAACTAGACTTTAACCAATTGAACCCTAACGTTCGCTTATGGTCACTTCTACACTTAACGAATCACATAAGTCATTCGAGTACCCTCGGCTCCACCATTTTTAATAAATTAACCATTAAGAATTTTAAGGCGATTCTTTCGCGAGTACTCTACCAACTGCCTAATCCACTTTACATAATTGTTTCATACTCCAATTAGTCATTTAAGGGCCTTAACCAAGGTTTCAAAGTAAGGAGAGGGGTAATGGTTCGTTCGTGAAACGCCGTTACTTAAAACGGTCATTACTCCTAAACCGTACATCGGATTCAAGAGAACCACGCATCAAAATGAAGCTCGTAACATGAATATCTAAACATGGTAGTGGTCAGAATCTAACAGTGAGTTCACGGGTCCTGAAGTTAAGAACAAAACAGTCTAAGGTAAATCGGGCATTACGACGACTATGTTTACGCGATTTCCCAAATTTTACCATTCCAAATCATATCAATCCAACTACCAATCAACAACAACTCAAGATACACATCAATGCTACTGATTTCAGTCATAATAAGCCCAAGAATCTCAATTTAATCCAATATCATACTATCATCAAATTCAACCAAACTACTCAATCAAACAAGGTTCAATTCATGCTTAAACATTTAAACTACTACTCCTCCATTAACAATCATCAACACCTCAATTAAAATCCAATCACTACAAACCCAACCAAACTTTAAACACACAAGCATCATGCTTCTCATGAACTATATTAATCAAAATCACTCCTAAATATTCAAAGTAAAACTAGGGTTTGAAGTTTTATACCTTCCTTGAAGCTTTTAATCCATGAAAGATCCTTGGAATGCCATTAGAAGCCTTAATTTATGCTTAAGCTACCTTGACTTTAACACCCCCAAATCCGGGGTCGGGGATCCGGGCTGTCACGAGTTCCATTTTCCTTAATAACACCCAATCTTAATAAATAATCAACTACTCTGTACTGTGACCCCACAATAAACACACACACCACAAGTTATAGTATCAGAGATGAACATCCAAAAATAATCACAAGTCATTTTATTCCACAATTATCTGCCAATACACCTTAAAAGGTTTTCTGAATAAATTTACATTTTCTTTGCCATTATTACAATTTATAAGTATACATAAATCTGGTACATCAAAAGTTGAAGCCTAGTCTATTGGTAGTTCCCACCTTAGCTACAGCGACTTCAATGCCTATAGGAAGCTGCAGAACGTTTCCTACCCGCTCGCGAATTGGGAGCTTGGTCCTGTTCATCTTGTCTATCTGATGTTGTGTGATAAAAGAAGAAAGCAGGGGCGAGCAGCAAGCCCACCAAAATAATATGTATAATGATTAACAATATATGAGCCTTTTCATAGTACTCATGAAGGTCTTGGTCAAAAGAAATGAACCAAGTTGATATCTTAATGCGATGAAGTCACAAAATATTCAGTATATATATACATATATACTTTTCAAAATATTGGAAGTCCTCTTCCATGCATAATACACACAAAGTTCCAGTGTATAACTGTATAAAAATATCGTTGCAAGGTGATCTCATATATCCAACCTTGTCTCAACATTTTTCTGAAAATCTTTGTCATGCATAAGATAATCATTTACTAGATATAAGTTTAAAAGATGAAGTTACAAGATACTCCAATATACTTATATCTTTTCCAAATACTACTTGAACTACCACCGTTCAAGTTATAATTAGTTTCAAAAGTTCATCACGTAGATGAGACTACAGGACCATATTTGAATAGATTAAATCTTTAAAATATCATCAAAATAAAATGAAGTTACGAGATACTTCATTTGATGCAAACATCATTTTGAAAACTTGACCCTGCCAACACTCAACAATCGCCCAATCGTAGCCTTTCTATCGAAGTGCTCTGGGTAGTGTTGCAGAAATATCCAATTGGATGATGAACTCATTACGGGAGTTTGTTGCGCCAGGAAGACCACTTACGATGATCAGTCGTAGTAGTGCAACCCCACCATTTTCTACATGTAGAGGAGAACCTGTCGGATTTACTTGTCAACCGAACACTGAACTCCTAAGGAATGGACCGCCTTAGCGGAACTTCCAGGCCATTTGGGCCAATATAATAAGGCTGGGCCGGCGCCACTCGACCACTTACGCCACTCCTAGTTCAGATAAAATCCATGACTCTGAAACGTAAAGCTCGTTCCCCCTTTCCCCAAGTGGAAACTTGTTGATACGGCTCCACCAAGAAGTCGTATCTAGTTGGAAAGGAGAACTCACCGATATTTCCCAGGCGATGCTTGTTAATGGATTAACTTGTTCCAAGAATTTTACTTCCCGAGTGTTGGGTAAGTAATCAATTCATTTATTAAAACAGCAACCTTGTTGTGAATATAAAACACACCACAGAGCCGGATCCCTCAGGTTTTGAGCGAGTATTTAAATCCCCTTCGAAAGGAGGATCTTAAATATAAAAATGAGTTTTGGAATCCGCTCTAACTTTTAAAAAACATTTTGAAGACTCGCAAAACATTTTTAAGAATGTTTGGAGTGATGCTGATTTAACAAAATAAATCAGTCCCAATATATTAGAAAATATCTGAATATTATTATTTGAATAATATTCCCATAAAGAATAATCTTTATAAAAATAATTGAAGTAGAAGTTTTAAAACTTATACTTGAAATGAATAGTAAATAATCAAGATATACTTATACGAAAGTAATATCTTTATTTGAATATCAAAAGTAAGTTTGATTATCGAACATTATTCTTTAATAAGGTAAAGAATATTAATAAATAATAAGCGGAGTCATAATACCTCGAATGAATATTATAAATAATATTCATTAAATAAAATAAAGGAGTCATACATCCTCAAATGAATATCCAAATAATATTCAATAAATAATATAAAGGAGTCATAAGTCCTCGAATGAATATTCAAGATAATATTCATTAATAAAATAAAGGAGTCATAAGTCCTCGAATGAATATTCAAGATAATATTCATTAATAAAATAAAGTTATCGAATAAACCTTATTCGATTAATAGCTTTGAAAACTATAACCATATATATATATAAAATATATATATATATATATAAAATCTACTAGGGATCCTCGACTCCCGGTTTTAGAAAATGTTTTCACCTTTGGGTCCCTATACTAAGGGTATATGCAAATTACCGCTATTCTCTAGCATAGGTATTATCAACTGAACCAACATATATATATGGCAAGAATACGAAACAGGCATGCATATGTACCATATCACATGCTACAATATATCACAAGAATTTGCTAATATAACCATCATGCATCTATTACAAGATAATGCATATACAAGTGTATACATCACAACAACAGTATAACGGGTAGAAAACTTGCCTGAGCGACTGGGCGTTACGAATGGCTCGGGACGAGTCTGGTAACCTATAAGCAACAAGTAAGTTGGAATTAAACCAAAGTCACTTGTAAATCTATACTCTAACCAACTCAGACTCTAACGCTCGTTTTGCGCTTAACGATTTACTTAAGTCGCTCGAGTACCCTCGGCTCCACCATTTTTAATAAATTACCCATTACGAGTTTTAAAGCGATTCTTTCGCGAGTGCCTTAACAACTGCCTAATCCACTTAACATAATTGTTTCATACTCCAATTAGTCCTTTAAGGTCTTTAACCAAGGTTTCAAAGTAAGGCGAGGGGTAAGGGTTCGTTCGCGAAACGTCGTTCTTAAAACGACCGTTTCTCCTAAACCGTTCATCGGAATCAAACGAACCACATATCAAAACGAAGCTCGTAACATGAACTATCTAAACATGGCAATGGTCAAAAGCTAGCAGTGAGTTCAAGGGTTATGATGTTAAGAACAAAAACAGTCTACGGTAAATCAGGCATTACGACGGCTATGTTTACGCGATTACCCAATTTTAAACCACTCCAAATCATCTCACAATCAACCCACAATCACAACTCAATCAAAACTCCATCCATAATTTATCATAACAGCCCCAACAACTCAACATTAACAATTTATACTATTCTTTATCATGAATTTAAACTATACTTAAGTTCATTAACCAACAACCAAGATTTATAACTCCAAAAACATCCCAAAACCAACTAATCTCTACATACACAACCATCAAGCCTCTCATGAACTAGAATACTCATATTATGCTCTTAACATTCAATAACAAAGCTTGGTTAAGAGATTATACCTTCCTTGAAGCTTCTTAACACAACACAAGAGCTTTGAATGCCTAAAGAACCTTGATCCTTGCTTGTATAACCTTAAACTTTCATAAAAATTCAAGAAAACTAAAGTTATTTCATGAAGGTTACTATTCACCATCTTCTTCCTTGATTTATTGGAAGAGATTGTGAAGGAATTAGGAGCTTAAACTTATAGGATATCCATATCTATGTACAAGGAACCTTAGATAATTACCTTGTGATTTAACAATGCTTGGAACTTGATTTTTGGAAATTTCTTCTTTGAAAAAGAAGAAAAGCCGAGAGCAAGCTTGGAAGAAAGAGAGATTTTTGTGTTTTTGCTTTGATTTGATTCTTTGGTTGGTTGTTTTTGATTTGTTTTTGGGTAATTACCTTTCTAACCTTGACTTTATGTGGTTATAAACCAACCACATCTCCTTCCTCCTTATGTCATGCTTATGTCATCATGTGATGTCATCCTCCCCTCTTTGTCCTCTTCTCATTGGTTGGATGACATCATCCCCTCTAATCTCTTTGATTAACTTCCTAATTATTTGCCTAATGACTGCTGATCTGTTATACGGTTCGCTTAACTTTCGTTTTCCTTTATCGTTTGAGGGATCATACCCGGGATCTTATTACTTGGGTTTCCTTAACCTTTCTCAATACATTATAATCCTTTTATGATCCTCTCTTATAATCCTTTAATTTAAATCCTTTTTATCCTGTAACCTTATACTTAATTCTTTCCGTATCTAGTGGATTTTCGGGAAAAATCAAAGTGTTCGAATTTGGATTCTGACGATCTTTACATACACTTATTTATCGTATAGAGTACTAATAATATCCCAGCATATCAATAACAGAACCCCTACATAGTGTGGCATGAAAAGTTTTCTCATTCAGCATAATCTGCAAAATCACTATTCATAAGGGTTTCAAAAATTTCCAAAAATTGGGGTTATTACAGTCTCCCCTCCTTAAAAGGATTCCTTCCCGGAATCAGATAAAAAATGAATATGGATACTTTCTTAACATTGCACTTTCTAACTCTCGAGTAAATTTTCCCACATTGTGGTTCTTCCATCAAACTCTGAATAGTTTGATAACCCTTCTCCTAAGCACTTGTTCCTTTTTACTCTATAACCCTTCCTGGTTGCTCCATATAGGTTACGTTGGATTGCGTGTCTATGCGCTCATATGCCCCTATTTATCTGGCATCCGAATTATACTTCCTTAACATTGATACGTGGAACACGTTATGACTTGCTACATGTTCGGGGGTAGGGCTAGCTCATCTGCTAACTTCCCAAAATGTCTTAATATATCCAAGGGTCCAACAAATTGTAGACTTTGTTTTCCTTTCTTTCCGAACCTCATCAATCCTTTCCAAGGGATACCTATAACATTACTAGGTCCCCTATTTCATATTCTTTGTCCTTTTGAGTCAAATCAGCATACCTCTTATGTCCATCTTGTGTTACTACCAGCCGTCCTCTGATTAGATCTATTATATCCCTAGTCCTTTGGACTACTGCGGGTCCGAGCATCTTGCGCTCTACAACTTCATCCTAACATAAGGGAGATCGACATTGTCTTCCCTCAAGGATCTCATAAGGCGATACCTCAATACTGACATATGATCTATTGCCGTAAGAAAACTCAATCCGTGTTAAGTGATCATTCCAATTTCTTTCAAGTCTATTGCACAGACTCTCATTATAGCTTTTAGCATTAGAGCTTTTGCTTCTCAATACCCATTCTTTTCGAGTTCGTAATCTCTACTACCTTCTGTTCCTAATATTATACTGGTTATACTTTTGCTCGTTAGCGTTCTATAACCTTTTAGTAACCACGTCAACCTTAGTATCACGAATGTGTTTCCATTCCGAATACCACCATAACTTTACTACTCCTTTTTCAGCTATTTCTATTTTTGAAAGCTTGATCCATCATATAGAAGTAAAAAAATTCATTGAGAGATCACTATGATCATGAACACTTGTTACATTGCATAGTTAGTACAGAAGGTGGCCAGCCTTTAGTACTTGACAAGCAATTAAACAATAGTTGGTATCCTACTCGGCTTCTATCACACAGATAGATAGTCATTCGCCAATACCTCCCCTTCTGGAAGGGTTGTTCTTCTCAGTTTATATGAAATGAAAAGAAGAGAAAAGAACGAATTGAAGAGAATTGTAAATATATATAAAAATATACTGCCACAAAATATCTGGCTTGGAATCTACCTCTGACCTATAGAGGTTTGTCATAGGAGAACAAAACATATATGTATTTATATCCACATCAAGTATTATAGCATCGTATTTCACATGCCTTAATATTTTCGCTATCCTGTCCATCATTCTATGGACCCATGCTCTTCCTCGAGCTTATACACAATCACCTTTGAAACTCCCTCGATATCGAAAATCGAATATGGGATCTCATTCTAGACATCATCGTTACTAGAATTCTATGCTTGCACCGCAACCTTCCTCGTATAATAATACGACTCTCTATTGATAAGAAAGAATAAATATTCAATAGGTAGATACTCTACTTAATTAGTCTATCAATGATAACTTATACACTACCACGACCCGATTAGTGGTACTCAATCTCAACACCCATTCCAATACAACTCTCACGGTTGTAATCAACTCATTACTCGCAGAATCATTGCTGCCTTACTATGGTCCACCACTGACCTACTGTAGTCATTCATTTTCCATGAAGTCTTAATAGCTAACCATACGGAGTCCATACATCTCGTATCTAATTCTTCTAAGGAGGTAACATAATCACCACTCATGATTCATGAAGAACACTCCTGATCCTGCCATACATACATGACATGAAGCAGATAAAATTGTAGAAGAGTTTCAATCAAAGCAACGATAGCAGGTTAATACCATTCTTAATCATATGCCTTCGATAGAAGACTTAACTCAAAGGTTCGTTTAGTCCTTTTAAAACATGGTCCAGGCTCATTCTCAAGATAGTACCTTCTAATATAGATAGCCCGCTCATGGCGATTACACGAATTAAACCTTTACCAACTATTATTATAGTTGGGTATTGCACAGTCATCAGAAGGAATGTCAATCTTCCAAACCATAATACAATCTGCATAGCTTTAACCATCATCACTGTATTCCTTTGGCACAAGCGCCTATAATTTTCCTCTTACCTTTAAAGTGTCGGCCACCTCTTTGGCCTTTCCTGATAGTAAAATTTCCTTACAGTCAATGTCATTTTAACCACCTCCAAATAAATTTTCTACCTCATTTCGATCACAGCTTATGTGAAAATGTTTTCCTTAAAATCAGATGAGTAAAAAAAATACCATTTTTCCATAAGTTATTGCCTCAGTCTTTAGAGGTTAATCACTGTCACGACTGGCTCTCAATCATAATTAGAACATCTTTTTATCTTAAGTCCTAATTGCCCTGAACAACTTCGACCATTACTGGTTCGATCCATACCTTCTCGTGGTTTAACACGTGCCTCACTTGGCATCATTATAATTACGTCATATTTCCTTTATCAACATTTCTATTCTTGAGAATTTTGAATTTTACCTTTCTCCTTGTAAAACCTCTAAGGTTATCCTTGAATCGTTCCTCCTGTATTCCCTAGATACAGGGCATATCAAGATACCATTTATTAATACTAGAATCATTGTCTATATACTTCTGAAAAATTTCTCCACTGATTCTTACAGGTTGTTATTACCTTAATCCTTTCCAATTCATACTGTCAAAACTCATACTATCCCTATTAAGGGTGAAATGCCAACCTTTATGCATTCTTTAGGATTCATTTTAAGTTACCGATGTTTTATCCTTAATTCCACCTTTAAAAGGTACCTGCATCCTTCCATGGATAACTCAAGTCATATATCCCTGATAAGCGTGTCTTATTCAATCATTCCCACCTCGATAGTATATGCCTAATTTTCACAATAACATCTGTATTCAAAATGAGGTCAATCAATATGGCCTCCAAAAGATAACAACGGTTATTCGCTTTTCTTGCCTAATTTGGTAATGATAACAAGGATGTTCTGGAAGATATTGGTCGTGTTCAACGTGAACCTCTTCTTAATAATTCCTTATTTACTTTTGTTGTTTATCTCAACAGTCACCTCAATGTTGGGATATCTTTCATATCTGGCGTCTCCCTTTCTGGGTATCATGCCACCGGTCTTACACTTCACCTTCTTGAAGGTCAGTTCCTTCATCCAATTTTCTTAATTTCTTACTTTCTTGTCTCCTCAGTCTATCCGCGTCTCATTATTTATCCTTCGAATTATCTCAAGGTTTCCTCGAATCCTCCCAACTTACAGGGGATAAAATATATGTATCTTTTATGCCCTCAACCATCAATTTTAACTCATGGTGAATCACCCTCATCCTGACGAATGCATACTTTTCTATTTCTATTGCTACGAGTCTTTAGGGTTTCCTCATACCCAACTCCCTTATCATACCTCAAACTCTATTGCCTTTATATTCCTTTCCACTTCAGTTTCTTTTTATTTTCATTTCTCTTATCCTTATTTCATGAACCAACACAACATAAGTATTGATTTCAAACATCCCGTCATTCTGGATTCGTGTCCTCAGAACGAATCTTGACAACTTTTACAACTTAGATTCATAATTCATCATACTCATCCACTTTTGTTCTAGCTCCAAAGCTTTTACACTATCTCCTTATCTTTGGGAATTACTTTCCCGAAAACAATTGACTGAACTTAAATCAGTTTATTATAATCTCTTGCTTCGTGCCTTCCTTCGCCTTTCACCGGCGGGTGGTCTCTCTCTTAGGAGGGTAAGTGACAAAAACTGTCTTTTGTGATTTGTCAATCATTTAGAATCTCAAATGATTTCTATATTTCCTCTAGCCAGGCTCTTGCCTCGACTGGGTCAGCTTGTTCCTTGGAACTCTGAGAGCTTAGCGACTTAAAGGTCCTGAAAGAATTTTTCACCACATTGTTTCCTCTGGGTGGTGGTTGGGGATAATAATCTAAGTTCTGTCTAGAAAGGTCCATAAATTGTCGTATAGGAGTGCCGTCTCGGGTCTCCTTTCCTTACTCGACTTTCTGTTTCCTTAGTATGAAATGTTTCATCCTTCTCCCATACTTGGGGTTATCTTATACATTTTAAATCCTCATTTTCCACTTCATTATGTTATGGGTTCATTCTATCTTGATGGCGACCTCCCTGACTATCACGTTCAGGTTTTGCTCTAAATCATATTCCTCAAACTAGCTTTCATTTAAGATCCCATCTTTAAGCTCTTGAACATTTGGAACCCAAATTCTGTAGGAATACCTCATTATTCCTTTCTCATCTTTCTCGGTATGGATCTCTTCTCCAGTCATTGACTCTCTGCCTTCATTCATCACTTTTGGATTCTGACGATCTTTACATACACTTATTTATCGTATAGAGTACTAATAATATCCCAGAAGATCAATAACAGAACCCCTACATAGTGTGGCATGAAAAGTTTTCTCATTCAGCATAATCTACAAAATCACTATTCATAAGGGTTTCAAAAATTTCCAAAATTTGGGGTTATTACATTGACCTTACAAATAAAATCAAGAATCAAAAATTTGTTCTCGAAAGTTACTATTCACCCTAAACTAAAATGATTTATTTGAGCTAGCAAACCTTGGATTCAAGCACTCAAACTACTTGCTCTTCTTAGTTATGAAATATAGAATCCAAGGAAACAAACCTCTTGAATTATGATTGAGTGGAGCTTGGGTTTGGAAATTTTTCTTCTTGTTTTTCTTCAAAAAACCGTGAGCAAGGAGATGGGGGGAAGAAATGAATGTGTTTGCTTGGTTGCTTCCTTTTTTGTTTGTTAATTAACCTTTTACCATGGTAAAAATTGTATGGCTCACAATCAACCAACCAATCCTTCCCATTTGGTCATGCTTATGTCATCTACTTATGTCATCTTGTTACACTTGTCTTCCTCTTGTTGGTGTGATGACCTCATCATCCACTAACCCCTTTGATTAACTCCTAATTACTTGGCTAATGATCGATGATCTGTTATACGGTTCGCTTAACTTTCGTTCGCGTTTATCGTTCGAGGGATCATATCCGGGATCTTATTATTTGGGTTCCCCTACCCTTTCTCAATATTTTATATTTATTTTATAATCCCCTCTTATAATTCTTGAATTTAAATCCTTTTAATCATGTTACCTTATACTCAATTCTTTCGGTATCTGGTGGATTTTCGGGAAAAATCAAAGTGTTCGAATTTGGATTCTGACGATCTTTACATACACTTATTTACTTTATGGAATACTAATACGATCTTAGAATTTCCATAACAGTACTCCTATATAGCGTGGTCTGATAATTTTCCTTAATAAGCATCATCAGCAAAAGTTACTATTCATCCGTGTTTCAAAAATTCCAAAAATTGGGGTTATTACAGTCTCCCCTCCTTAAAAGGATTCCGTCCCGAAATCGGATAGAAAATGAATATGGATGCTCTCTTAGCATTGCACTTTCTAACTCTCAAGTAAATTTTCCTACATTGTGGTTCTACCATCAAACTCTGACTAGTTTGATAACCCTTCTCCTAAGCACTTGTTCCTTTTCAATCTATAACCCTTCCTGGTTGCTCCATATAGGTTACGTCTAGTTGCATGTTTATGCGCTCATATGCCCTTTTTTTTCTGGCATCCGAATTACACTTCCTTAACATTGATACGTGGAACACGTTATGAACTTGCTACAGGTTCGGGGGTAGGGCTAGCTCATATGCTAACTTCCCAATACGTCTTAATATCTCCAAGGGTCCAACACTTCGTGGGCTTAGCTTTCCTTTCATTCCGAACCACATCCATCGTTTCCAAGGGAATACCTATAACAGCACTAGGTCCCCTACTTCCTATTCCTTGTCCTTTCGTGTCAAATCAACATACTTCTTATGTCCATCTTGGGCTACTACTAGCCGTCCTCTGATTAGATCTATTATATCCTTGGTTCTTTGGACCGCTGCTGGTATGAGCATCTTGCGCTCTACAACTTCATCCTAACATAAGGGAGATCGACATTGTCTTCCCTCAAGGATCTCATAAGGCGACATCTCGATACCTGACATACGATCTATTGTCGTGAGAAAACTCAATCCGCGTTAAGTGATCATTCCAAATTCTTTCAAGTCTTATTGCACAGACTCTCATCATAGCTTCTAGCATTATAGCTTTTGCTTCTCAATAATCCTTCTTTTCTTGTTCGTAAGCGTTACTATCTTCTGTACAGAATACTATTCTAGATATACCTTTACTCGCTAGAGTTTTATAACCTTTTAATAACCACGTCAACCTTAGTATCACGAACGTGTTAGATTCAGAATACCACCGCACTGGTACTACTCCTTTCTAGCTGCTTCTATCTTCAAAAGCTTGGTCCTTCATATAGAAGTAAAAGAATTTATTGAGAGATCACTATGATCATGAACACTTGTTATATCGCATAGTTAGTACAGAAGGTGGCCAGCCTTTAGTACTTGACAAGCAATTAAATAACATGTGGTATCCTATTAGGCTTCTATCACACAGATAGATAGTCATTCGGCAATACCTCCCATTCTGGAAGGGTTGTTCTTCTCAGCTTATACAAAATGAAAAGGAGAGAAAAGAATGAATTGAAGAGAATTGTATATATATAAAATATAGTGCCATAAAATATCTGGCTTGGAATCTACCTCTGAACTATAGAGGTTTGTCATAGGAGAACAAAACATATACGTATATATATCAACATCAGGTATTATAGCATCGTATTTCACATGCCTAAATATTTTTGATATTCTGTCCATCATTCTATGGACCCATGCTCTTGCTCGAGCTTATACACAATCACCTTTGAAACTCCCTCGACATCGAAACTCGAATAAGGGATTTCATTCTAGACATCATCGTTATTAGAATTCTATGCTTGCACCGCAACCTTCCTCGTATAGTAATACGACTCTCTATTGATAAGAAGGAATAAGTATTCAATAGGTAAATAATCGACTTAATTAGTCTATTAATGATAACTTATACATCACCACAACCCGATTAGTGGTACCCAATCTCAACATCCATTACACTACAACTCTCACAGTTGTAATCGGCTCATTATTCAAAGAATCGTTGATGCATTACTATGGTCCACCACTGACCTACTGTCGTCATTCATTTTCCTTGGAATCTAAATAGCTAACCATACAGAGTCCATACCTGTCATATCAAATTCTTCTAAGGAGTTAACATAATCACCATTCATAATTCATGAAGAACACTCCAGATCCTGACGTACACATGACATGAAGCCGATAAAATTGCAGAAGAGTTTCAATCAAAGCAACGATAGCAGGTTAATACCATTCTAAATCATATGTCTTTATCAGGAGACATGAAGCTCAAAGGTTCATTTAGTCCTTTCGTAACATGGTCCTGGCTTATCTCAAGATATGTCCATATAAGATAGATAGCCCGCTCACGCCGATTACATAAATTAAATCTTTACCAAACTACTGTCACGGTTGAGTATTGTACAGTCATCAGAAAGAATGTCAATCTTCGAAACCATAATACAACCTTCACGGCTTCAACCATCATCACTGTATTCCTCTGGCACGAGCGCCTATAATTATCCTCTTACATTTAAAGTGTCGGCCACCTCTTTGGCCTTTCCTGATAGTAAAATTTCCTTACAATCAATGTCATTTTAACCACCTCCAACTAAATTTTCTACCTCATTTCAATCACTGCTTATGTGAAAATGCTTTTCTTAAATCCTGGTGAGAAAAAAAAAATCACCATTTTTCCATAAGTCATTGCCTTAGTCTTTAGATGTGAACATTGTCACGACTGACTCTCGATCATACTTAGGACGTATCTTATCTTGGGTCCTTCTCGTTTTAACCAATCTCGACCCTCATTGGGTCGATCTATACTTTCTTATGGTCCAACACGTGCCCCACCTGGAATTAATATAATTACGTCATATTTTCTTTATAAAAATTTATATTCTTGAGAACTTTAAATATTACCTTTCTCCTTGTAAACCTCTAAGGTTATCCTTAAATCCTTCATCAGGTACACATTAGGTACAGGGCATATCAAGATACCATTTACTAATACCAGAATCATTGTCTATATAGTTTTGAAAACTTTCTCCACTGATCTTTAAAGGTTATTGTTGCCTTAGTCTTTCATTCCGTACTACCCAAACTCATAATGTCCCTATTAAGGGTGAAATGCCATCCTTTATGCATCCCCCATGGTTCATCTCAAGCTATTAAGGTTATATCCTTAATTCCACCTTTAAAAAGGTACTTGCATCCTTACATGGATAACGCAAGTCATGTATCCCGAATAAGGGTGTCTTATTCAATCATTCCCATCTCGATAGTATATGCCTAATTTCACAATAACATCTGTATTCAAAATGAGGTCAATCAATATGGCCTCCAAAAGATAACAATGGTTATCTACTTTTCTTTCCTGATTTAGTAATGATAACAGGGATGTTCTAGAAGATATTGGTCGTGTTCAACGTGAACCTTTTAGTTCTAACTACTCATTTACCTCTTTTATTTATCTCAACAGTCATCTCAACGCTGGGATATCTTTTATGCTTGGCGTCCCCCTTTTTGGGTATCAATTCACATGCGTTACTTACACTTCACATTCTTGAAGGTCACTTCCTTCATCCAATTCTCCTAATTTCTTACTTTCTTGTCTCCTCAGTCCATCTGTGTTTCCTTATTAATCAATCGATCTATCTCAAAGTTTCATCGAATACTGTCAACTTCAAGGGAATTAACTATACGTATCGCTTACGCCTTCAAACCTTGAATTTATCTCATGATCAGTCACCATCGCGCTGATGATGACACACTTCTCTATATTTATTGCAAGGGTTTCTTAGGGTTTCCCATACCTAACTCCCTTATCACTTCTCAACTCTATTTCCTTTATATCCCTTTATACTCCTTCCCTTTTCAGTCTTTTATTTTCGTTCTATTACAACCATTACATGAACCAACACAACATAAGCATTGATTTTAAACATCCTGTCATTCTGGATTCGTGTCCTCGGAACGAATCTTGACAACTTTTACAACTTAGATTCATAATTCATCATACTCGTCCGCCTTTGTTCTGGCTCTAAAGCTTTTACACTACCTCCATAACCTTGGGAAGTACTTTCCCGAAAATAATTTTCTAAACTTTAATCAGTTTATTATAACCTCTGGCTCCGTTCCTTTCTTGGCCTTTCACCAACGGGTGGCCTCTCTCTTAGGAGGGTAAGTGACAAAAATAGTCTTTTGTGCTTCGTCAATCATTTAGAATCTCAAATGATTCCTATATTTCCTTTAGCCAGGCTCTTACCTCGACTGGGTCAACCTGTTCCTTGGAACTCTGAGAGCTTAGCGACTTAAAGGTCATGAAAGGATTTCCTACCGCATTTTTTCCTCAAGGTGGTGGTTGGGATAATAGTCTAAGTTCTTTTTAGACAGGTCCATGAATTGCCGTATAGGAGTACTGTCTCGGGTCTCCTTTCCTTACTCGACTTTCTGTTTCCTTAGTATGAAATGTTTCATCCTTCTCCCATACTTGGGGTTATCTTATACGTTAAAATCCTTGTTTTCCACTTTATTATGTTATGGGCTCCTTCTTTCTTAATGGCAATCTCCCTGACTATCACATTCGGGGTTTGCCCTAAATCTTATTCCTCGAGCTATGGATTTCATCTAAGATCCAGTCCTTAAGCTCTTGAACGTTTGGAACCCAAATTTTGTAGGAATACCTCGTTATTCCCTTATCATCTTTCTTGGTATTAATCTCTTCTCCAGTCATTGACTCTCTGCCTTCATTCATCACTTTTTTTTTCTTGGCACAATATGATCTTTTTCGATAATTCGGGCTGTATTGCAATCTCAAACAGTGTTTCGGTACCGGCTCCGGTTACCTTCACTTCTATTTCCATTTTCTCAAAATCTCTTATCAACTCTCCCAAAGACATTTTCATCTTGAGTCTCTCCTTTATACTAAGGGCATTAGCCACCATTTTGGCTTTCCCTGGATGAGAAAGAATCTCATAATCGTAATCCTTGATTAGCTCTAACCACCTCCCGTGGCGCATGTTGAGCTCTTTCTGCGTGAAAATGCACTAGAGCACTTATGGCTTGTGTAAATCTCGCACTTCTCTCCATACAAGTAGTGCCTCCAATCTTTAGGGCAAAACTATTGCCACGAGCCCAAGCTCATGGGTGGGGATATCGAATTTTATATTCCCTTAATTGTCTTGACGCGTATGTGATTACCTTGTTGTGCTGTATAAGAAGCACCCTAATTCCTTATGCGAAGCATCACTACAAATGACAAAATCTCCTTTTCCATCCAGCAACGCCAACATAGGAGCCGTCACCAACCTTTACTTCAGTTCTTGAAAGCTGTTCTCGCATTTCTCTGTCCATTCGAACTTCTCAGTCTTATGAGTAAGCCGCATTAAAGGGGCTACTATCTTTACGAACTTGAACGAACCTCCGGTAGTGACCGACCAATCCTACCTCTGGTAGTTTCCCTAACCATGGTTTTCAATTCCTCAGTGGTCCTTTATTCATTCTTGTCAGGATCCCCCACGAGATCCTCCTCAGCAACAATCCCTTCTAGGACAACATCCTCAACCGCTACATCCTCAATATGAACATCATCCGGTCCCTAAGTAAAACATTATCGCGATGTTGCTCCTCAACCTCAGGGTTCGGAGTCCCGCTACCATATACGATAATGAACTACGCTTCTATCACGATATTTATAAGGGTTCCCATAAGGGTTTTAACTGTCAATACTACGTTAGGTAGTCCGACTATGAACTTGGCAAGAGTTCTTATTATCTTAGTGAACTTATTATTTTAACATCACATCATCTCTGAGGTTTATAACGCTTAGTTCTGATACCATTTCTTTAACACCCCCAAATCCGGGGTCGGGGATTCAGGTTGTCACGAGTTCCATTTCCCTTATCAATACTAAATCTTAATAGTCAACCAACTACTACGTACTGTGACCCCACAATATAAACACACACACCACAAGTTATAGTCTCAGAGATGAATACCAAAAATAACACAAGTCATTTTATTCCACAATTATAAGTCATTACACTTCAAAAGGGTTTCTGAATAAATTTACATATTCTTTGCCATTATTACAATTCATAATATACATAAGTCTGGTACATCAATAGTTGAAAACCTAGCCTATTGGTAGTTCCTACCTCAGCTACGGCGGCATCAAGGCTTACAGGAAAATGCGGAACGTTTCCTATCCGCTCACGAATTGGGAGCTTGGTCTCGTTCATCTTGTCTATCTGTTGTTGTGTGATGAAAGAAGAAAGCAAAGGTGAGCAACAAGCCCACCAAAATAATATGTATAATGATTAACAATATATGAGCATTCTCATAGCACTCATGAAAGTCTTGGTCAAGAAGAATTGAACCAAGTTTGAACTCTTAATGCGACCAAGTCGCAAAATATTTAGTATATATGTATATATACTTTTCAAAATCTTTGAAATCCTCTGCCATGCATAATGTACGCAGAGTTCCAGTTTATAACTGTATAAAAATATCGTTGTAAAGTGATCTCATATATCTAACCTTGTCTCAACGTTTTTCTGAAAATCTATGTCATGTATAAGATAATCATTAACCAGGTATAAGTTGAAAAGGTGAAGTTACGAGATACTCTAATATACTTATATATATTCCGAATACTACTTGAACTACCACCGTTTAAGGTATAATCCGTTTCAAAAGTTCACCACATAGATGAGACTACAAGATAAGATTTGAATAGATTCAATCCGTGAAATATCATTATAAATAATGAAGTTACGAGATACTTCATTAAGTCCCGATACATATATACACCTATATATATACATTTCATACACTCCTTGAAAACCTCTGTTATGAAAATTATAAACAGAGTTGTAATATCCAATGAATTTGGAAAGGAGAAAACCTTGGCATAAAACTGATATTTTGCTGATCAGGCAGAGATACCAATAAGTAACCTTTTCTACTAGTAGATGGATGAATCCCCCACTGGTCATCACCCTGTCCGTATTAGGACTTTATACTGGACTGCCACTTACGCATTTGATGGACTCCCACTGAGCCACTTACACTTTCATGGATGCCCACTGAGCCCATGTTGCTTATGCCGACTCAAATAGATGGACTTACTTCCCGAATGTTGGGTAAGTAATCAATTCATTTATCAAAACAGCAACCTTGTTGCGAATATAAAATACACCATAGAGCCGGATCCCTTAGGTTTTGAGCGATTATTTAAATCCCCTTCGAAAGGAAGATCTTAAATATAAAAATGAGTTTTGGGATCTGCTCTAACTTTTAAAAATCATTTTGAAGACTTGAAAACATTTTTAAGAATGTTTGGAGTAATGCTGATTTAATGAAATAAATCAGTCCCGATACATTTAGAAAATATCTGAATATTATTATTTAAATAATATTCCCATAAGGATAATCCTTATAAAAATAATTGAAGTAGAAGTTTTAAAACTCATACTTGAAATGAATAATAAATAACCAAAGATATACTTATATGAAAGTACAATCTTTATTTGAATAATCGAAAATAAGTTTGATTATCAAAACATCATTCTTTAATAAAATAAAAAATATTATTTAATAAAATAAGCGGAGTCATAATTACTCGAATGAATATTCAGAATAATATTCATTAAATAAAATAAAGTTATCGAATAAACCTTATTCGATTAATAGTTTTGAAAACTATATCTATATATATATAAATATATATATATATATAATATACTCGGGAACATCGACTCCCGGTTTAGAAAATGATCACCTTTGGGTCCCCTATACTAAGGGTATACGCAACTACTGCTTATCTCTAGCATACGTATTATGCAGTTTATAAGCAATTGAATCAACAATTAGATATCAAGATTACGAAATAGACATGCATATATACCATATAACATGCTCCAATATATCGCAAGATTTTCTAATAACAATCATGCACTTATCATAAGATAATGCATATACATATATACATCACAACAACAGTATAACGGGTAGAAAATTTGCCTGAGTGTTCCCGGATAGACTTAAGCTTAGAGTGGGTCCGATAACCTATAAACAACAACATAAGCCGGAATTAAACCCCGGTCGCTTAAGAAACTAGACTTTAACCAATTGAACCCTAACGTTCGCTTATGTTCACTTCTACACTTAACGAATCACATAAGTCATTCGAGTACCCTCGGCTCCACCATTTTTAATAAATTAGCCATTAAGAATTTTAAGGCAATTCTTTCGCGAGTACTCTACCAACTGCCTAATCCACTTTACATAATTGTTTCATACTCCAATTAGTCATTTAAGGGCCTTAACCAAGGTTTCAAAGTAGGGCGAGGGGTAATGGTTCGTTCGCGAAACGCCGTTACTTAAAACGGTCGTTTCTCCTAAACCGTACATCGGATTCAAGAGAACCACACATCAAAATGAAGCTCGTAACATGAACTATCTAAACATGGCAATGGTCAGAATCTAACAGTAAGTTCACGGGTCCTGAAGTTAAGAACAAAACAGTCTAAGGTAAATCGGGCATTACGACGGCTATATTTACGCGATTTCCCAAATTTTACCATTCCAAATCATATCAATCCAACTACCAATCAACAACAACTCAAGATACACATCAATGCTACTGATTTCAGTCATAATAAGCCCAAGAATCTCAATTTAATCCAATATCATACTATCTTGAAATTCAACCAAACTACTCAATCAAACAAGGTTCAATTCATGCTTACACATTTAAACTACTACTCCTCCATTAACAATCATCAACACCTCAATTAAAATCCAATCACTACAAACCCAACCAAACTTTAAACACACAAGCATCATGCTTCTCATGAACTATATTAATCAAAATCACTCCTAAATATTCAAAGTAAAACTAGGGTTTGAAGTTTTATACCTTCCTTGAAGCTTTTAATCCATGAAAGATCCTTGGAATGCCATTGGAAGCCTTAATCTATGCTTAAGCTACCTTGACCTTACAAATAAAATCAAGAATCAAAAATTTGTTCTCGAAAGTTACTATTCACCCTAAACTAAAATGATTTATTTGAGCTAGCAAACCTTGGATTCAAGCACTCAAACTACTTGCTCTTCTTAGTTATGAAATATAGAATCCAAGGAAACAAACCTCTTAAATTATGATTGAGCGGAGCTTGGGTTTGGAAATTTTTCTTCTTGTTTTTCTTCAAAAAACCGTGAGCAAGGAGATGGGGGGAAGAAATGAATGTGTTTGCTTGGTTGCTTCCTTTTTTGTTTGTTAATTAACCTTTTACCATGGTAAAAATTGTGTGGCTCACAATCAACCAACCAATCCTTCCCATTTGGTCATGCTTATGTCATCTACTTATGTCATCTTGTTACACTTGTCTTCCTCTTATTGGTGTGATGACCTCATCATCCACTAACCCCTTTGATTAACTCCTAATTACTTGGCTAATGATCGCTGATCTGTTATACGGTTCGCTTAACTTTCGTTCGCGTTTATCGTTTGAGGGATCATATCCGGGATCTTATTATTTGGGTTCCCCTACCCTTTCTCAATATTTTATATTCCTTTTATAATCCCCTCTTATAATCCTTGAATTTAAATCCTTTTAATCATGTTACCTTATACTCAATTCTTTCGGTATCTGGTGGATTTTCGGGAAAAATCAAAGTGTTCGAATTTGGATTCTGACGATCTTTACATACACTTATTTACTTTATGGAATACTAATACGATCTTAGAATTTCCATAACAGTACTCCTATATAGCGTGGTCTGATAATTTTCCTTAATAAGCATCATCAGCAAAAGTTACTATTCATCTGTGTTTCAAAAATTCCAAAAATTGGGGTTATTACATTGCTTGCTTTGTGTGATTCCGGTTTTTCCTTGATGGGTTAATATGTATATGTATATGTGTACCCTCAATTGAGTGTTTTGTGCTTGTTGTGTCTTGGGTGCCGCTTGTTCCTCTGTTCTCCGGTTGCCCCCGGTTTTGGCCGGCGAGGCATCCTGTACGCATATATTTGTTATGCGCATGTGTTTGTTATTGTTCTGTGTTGCAGTTGGTTAGTTCTATAATATTAATCTGATTTCCTTTTTATTTCAGGAATTGTAGATTAAAATTCATGGTATTAATATGAATTGTGCGGGAATATCGTGAATAATCGGTGAAACTTATTTGGAAACCCGAATAATATCAGGCACCAATAAATTTTGCCGCCGTCGGCGATGAGCCTCAGCGAGCCGACGGTGGACTGTGATGAATATTTCTGAGTCCTACGAATAAAATTATAAAAATGCGAATAAAAATATAAGATGTAAATAATAATAATTAGTTGGTTTAAATCGGTGGTTGGAAAATTGTGAAATGTGGATTACGTGATTGATTGATTGTTGTTGGTTTGATGTCGAATTGGTTCGACGGGTTAGTCCGATAAATAAAGGAAGTGCTGCCTGATTTCCGGGAAATCAAACTACGGAAATACGGGAGCGCATCTAGTAATTACCGGGACATCAAGCAAATATAAAAATATATATATTCTATAAGAAACTGGATTGTATGTTGTGATGAAATGTTTTGCCAAAACCGATGACCCTAATTTCGTAAAATGACGAGTATACGTATTTTCCGAAAACGAACACCGAATCGATTTTCAGGAACATGAACCCTAGTTATTGTGTGTGTTATTATTATATGTATATTACGAGTAAGGATGTGATACCATATGGGTAGGTTGATAGCGAGGATATGTCAAGCATATGTGGTCGTCTAACGTAGGGTATTTCGACTCTGTAGGTTCTAGTCGAAGGACTCAAGAATTGATATCGAACTAAGATAACCTAGTGATCAGTCGACAAGCGCAGCGAGGTTCCAAACAAAGGACCTGAGTGTTGAAGTCGGATCCAGGATAGTCAATTAGTAAAGACATGAAGGCGAGTGTCCCAAATCGGTTCAAGGTCAATCAGTGATAGTTGTAAAGCTCTACAAGGCAAGTACCCCTGAACTAATCTTTTACAGTTCAGTATATATGAATAGTGTTGATTTAAATTATGTACTGGAACAGAACGTTTTAAGTTACGTATTCCCTGTATTTAATTATGTTTTATTAATGGATGTTTTGGGGAAAAAGTAACTTCTGAAAATACCTATCTCTAGATTGTGATTAAATTGAAAAGGAGTTTTGAATGTGTGCTATAATGGTTTAAAAAGAGATAGGTGTAATTGATTTTAAAAACTAGATAAATGTGAATCAGATATTGGATGGTCAGTGGTGTAAGAGGCCCGTTATTAGGTAACGGCCCAGCAAGTGGTTGCGTAAGAGGCTAAGTCGGATGCGCGCATTGGTAGGCCGCTTAGTCCAGCATAACAGAGACCTAGCTAGTCTCTGAGTTCCGGAACAAAAATTGTGGTGGGATAGACTGATCAGCTGTCCCTAGAATTCATCCACTTTTATATCTGATTTTGGTTTAATGGTTCCCATAACGGAATGAATAGTTTTGTGGTCCCCGTAACGGGACAGATGATTTTGTGGTTCCAGTAACGGAACAAGTAATTGTGGTTCCAGTAATGGAACAAATGGTTTTGGATCCCCGTAACGGGACAAATGGTTTTATGGTTCCTGTAATAGAACGGAAGGTTTGAAAATGAAAGTAGCATGCTAAAATTGAACTTTGATATTTATGCACAGCACACGACTGTTGATTTTGTTTTACAGAGCATGCTAGTTTTGATATCCAGTTTTTACCTATTTCACATGTTTTTAACAAGTTATGAATTCTGTTCCTATATCTGTTTTGCTTTAAATCATTTTACTTGTTATTCATATAGTGGTACTGCTGAGAAATTAATTGCTCACCCTTGCAGAATATTTTATATATGTATTGCAGATGCCTAAGGGATTCTTCCGTGATAGTTAGGGCAGAGTTCCAGTTCCTTCCGTGTCAGGCTCCTCTGAGGTAGTTGTATTGGACCAAGATGGTCTACTGAGTTGCTGTATTAAGTTAGTTGATTCAAATGGTTTGCTATAAGTTGGTTTTGTAATAGTTGTAAACTAAATCATACTTAAACCTAGAAAAGGTCTTGGTAAAGGGGTCGTGGTTATGTATAATTAGTGATTTAAATTATATTAGGTTTATTATTATTGTTGTTGGTGACGTCAACTCGTGACCCCGGGGTTGAGGCCGTCACAATTGGTATTAGAGCTACAGGTTTAAGTCCCTGATTTAGGTTAGGAGTAGAGTCAAAAGAGTATAGGAAGGTTCATATATAGATGTGAGTCAGCAACTCAATCAGAGGAGCAAGTCTATGAGTTTAGTCAAGGGTTTTGGAAGCGTAACCTTGACGTTTATTGAGGATTGACCGGAACTGCCCTAACCTAGAGTATATTTCCTTCGCATATGTATTATTAGTAATGTTCATAGAGATTTCTAGTTTTTCCCTCGAGAAAACGAGTCTGATTGTGAGGATTCAGCGTTGAGCGGGCCCTTGTTGTGTCAGCTGAGAAGACGCCAACGTTACTTCTAAATATTACCTTTTCTATGTCAAGGAATGTTATTGGCCGATTGTGTGACCTTGGTAAGTTCGGATAGTATGATATTAATTAGTGGCCATTATGACGGTCAAGTTTTATAGTGAATGTGGATCAGAACGGGAGGTGGTATCTTTGAACCCTTATACTTCTTCCTTGAAACGTATTTTACTTCCAGAGTCATTGTTTCTTATCCTATAAGTTGCTTACTTTTCCTGTGAGAAAGTTGAGAACTCGGAGTAAACCACTTAGGGTTCTGCTGGTTTAATTATAAATCAGATTTTCTCCCTCCTTATTTGTAAATCTCTATTTAAATATTGTTTCTTTTCCTCAGAGATTATATCGGTTGATTGGGGCAAACAATGCATATGAGTTGACCATTTGTCTGTGTGACAAAAGGGTCTGGTGGGACGCCATCGATGTATGTGTTGTGAGTTATGCGGTACTAAGACGGGCCATCTTATGTACTTGTATGGTTGCTCTCATACATACCTACATCTTCTTTACTGTTTCTTCTTATTCGATTCCCTTGAGTTGGAAATTTCATTCGATATTCTGTGATAATGAATTTTTGCGATTAGATGGTCCTCGTTATTGAGAACAAATAAGAGTGATGGTCGGGAAGAACGAGAGTCCTATATCAGGATATCATTTAAGAATAATGGTAACCGTGAGAGTTCAGGACCTAATGATGGAATTATAGCCTCAGGAAAAGTAAATCAATGGTTGATGAGTTACTTGCGGGCGATAAGAAATCATCCTTAGAAGAAGGGTTGGTTGAAACATGAATGATGGTGCTTAGTAGAGTCGGTGTTCCTTAAGCTTGGCTTGATTTACCGGTTTGTTCTACACAGTGTATGGTTGATATAGCCAGCCAGCTTTTGTTGTATATCAGATCAGTTTAGCTGTTGTACTTGAGTAGTGATGGGAAGTGGGTCAGTTGTTGTTATATTGAGGAGCCGTGCTACGGTGTTTGGTTTTTTTGTGATTTTAGATTTCCTGAACTGTTGTTGATTATGTCACTATAATTGTTGCTATGATTGTTAGTGTTGTTAATCTAGATTTATTTATAAATGGACCCCGATATTTAGGACATGGGTACTGTGATTGGGCAGCATTTTCCTGATACAGGTGCACCATTTAAACGGTGATACCTCATGTCAAACATTTTGTTATGTTTTGAATAAACTCATTTATATATTACAGGAAGATGCCACCCAAGCAAGCTTCCCAGTCTAAAGAAAATAGTAGTAGTTTTGCGGAGGGTCCAGCTATAAATGAAATTCTAGACTTGTTGCGCCAGCAGCAGCAACAACAGTTGCAGTTAATCCAACAGGTTCAGCAGCAGCAACTACTGCTGCAGTAGCAACAGCAAGGAGTAAACGAGAGTGCTAGTTTCAAATCTTTTCAGAATGTTAACCGTCCTGAATTTAAAGGTGAACCTAATCCAGTAGCTGCTGGAGCATGGTTAAAAGAGATGGAGAAAGCTTTCAATCTTATCCAAGTAAGTGAGAATCTTAAGACTGATTATGCAAGCTATTTCTTGAAGAATGAAACGAATTATTGGTGGGAGTCAACCAGACGTTAGAAGGAGAAGGCCCTGTTCCATGGGCTAGGTTTACTGAGTTATTCTTGGAAAAGTATTTTCCTGACTGCGTGAGGAATCAAATGGAGATTAAGTTCCTAGAACTGAAGCAAGGTGATAGAAATGTAGCTGAGTATGAGGCTAAGTTCACAGATTTGGCTAGGTTTGTACCAGATTATGTATGTTCTGAAGTTCAGAAGGCAAGGAGGTTCCAACAAGGATTGAAGCCTGAAATTCGTAGTGGAGTGGTGGCCTTACAACTCAAGACGTATCCTTCTGTCGTTCAGGCCGCCTTAGTAATTGAATTTGATCAGAAATTAGCCGCTAGAGAAAGAGAAGATAAGAAGCGAAAGATAGATGATATGGAAGAAGTAACAGGTCAAGAAGGATCCAGTCAGAAGTCTCAGAAAAAGGGTGGAAGGAGTAAGAATAAAGAATTTAAAAGGAAAAGTATTTCTTTAAACAGGATTAGTAACACCTCAGCCAGCTCTAAACAAGCTAAGTCGGTTAAGTCGCCTATATCGGAGTGTAAGCAATGCGGTAAGAGGCATGGTGGAAGGTGTAAGGCAAATGCTGAATGTTTTAGGTGCAGTCAGAAGGGATATTATGCGTCAGAATGTAAGGTGGAAAATCCAAGAGTCGTATGTTACAACTGTGGCAAGGTGGGGCATGTTGCCAAGAATTGTAGAAGTACCTCCCGAGATAGCATGGGAGGTAGTGCACCAAAAAGTTTGACGTCTAGTACAGCCAAGGCTATGACCTGTAATGTGATTAAGAGTTCAGCTGCTCAATACCCTGATAAAGAACCAGGGCAATGATTGTTTACTAGAAGAAGCAAATAATAATATCTACGAAAGCTAACAATAGGACGAGTATCCAAGGGCATAAGCAGGTATATAAGGCGTGACTAGCGCAGGTAATGGATAATTAGAAGGAAGCGCCCAAATTGGAAAGAATCCAGATAGCAAGTGAGGTCCCAACGGTTTTATCGAATGACTTACCAGAATAATCTTGGAGTATAAGATAGTCGAACTGGTGTCAAAAGCCGTATCGGATGACCCAATAGGAATCAAGTAATTGATTAAGGGGAAACTTCAGAATTATGAGATAAAAGACTAATGAGACAAGGTATAATCCGTGTTATGAACTGATGTGGTTTATATAAAAGAAGAATGGATGTGCGATGTTAAGTACTGATTATCAGAAGTTGGAGAAGTTGATAAAAAGAAATAAGTGATCCCTGTATAAGATTGATTATTTATATGATTCAATTAAAAAGGATGTAGTGGGTTGTGAAGGTTGACCTAAGATCAGGCCACCGTTAGCTAAAGGCAAGCTTGAGGTCATACTAAATATTGTGTTTAGAGCAAGGTATGGACATTATGAGTTCGGATGGTAATATTTGGATTAAAAATACATTAGTCGTATTTGAAGATTCATTGAAAAAAGTGTATAAGGAGTACTTGTATAAATGTAATTATATTTATTGATAACATCCTCAACTATTTATACTCTATAAAATCCATATAGAATGCCCAAGGATTCCTCTACGAAGATTGGAAAAGGAACGGCTGTATGTTAAGATTTCAAGGTATGAATTATGATTGAGATTACCAAAAGATTATGGTATCCTATTAACGATCACTCAAGCAAGACCAATATATGTGATTAAGATCTCTGAGGAGTTAACAAAAGAATCGAAAAGGGTGGGGGTTGAAGTTTGAACAATCGGAGGTGAAAAAGGAAGCCTTTGTATGAAGTTCATCCTTAATCTAAATTGATTGAAGAGTTAAAGGAGTCGTCGGATCCTGAACCAGTTAACTAGATTATGAATATGGAATATTGATTGGGAAAGGTTAAAAGTAATTCATGGTATACCAAGGGTGAATGCGGATTCATGTCGGAAGGATATAGAGATAAAAGTTGGAATGTCGATATCGCTGGAAGTTTTGCCTTAAAAAGGAATAGTAAGATTTGAGCATCAAAGTAAGTTAAGCCCTAAAAATTCGGGATCGTGTGAGATATTGAGAAAAGTAAATAAGTTGTCTATGAGTTAGCGTTGTTGCCATAGCGGCAGCACACTCCTAGTGTGTTTTGGGTCTTTGTGGCAAGGTAAGGTATTCTTTATTTATTTAGGGCAAGATGTATGACCCAATCTAGATACTAGATCATAGAAAACGAGACCTAAGAAATAAGTTTATTCCTATAGTGAGTATGTTTGGAAGAATGCCCGAGCAGAAGGATCTACTTAAGAGTTAGAGTCAGATATGCTTGACAAATATCCTAACTTATTTAATTAGATCAAATTCTGATGACATAATCTTTTTAAGGGGGGAAGGATATAACGACTCGCGTATTTTTGTATTATTTAAATGTGTAATTATGGAAATTATTAAATAAATAAAATATGTGCATTGGTTTTGACTGCTATGTGTTGTTGGATTATTATCTATGTGTGATTTATGGTGTACAGGGTTGTTTGCGTAATTAATTATTGAGTTGTACTGAATTGTTTTTACTTTTAAAAGTGGATTTAATGCAAATTTATTTGCATAAATATGTGGAATGCCTCTAAAATTGATTTATTGGCTTTATAATTACAATAATTACTTTTGGGATTTTATAAAATTTAAAAATCAATATTTTATTAATTACTTATCCCTGAATGATTTTCTGGGTGTATTTATGTGTAAAATCCGTATCAAATTTCAGAATTCTTCAAAAATTACGAAACTCATATTTTATTAAGTTTGGAATATTCCGAGAATTATAAAATTATTTTGGAAATTTTTGGGATTAATTTCACCCGCGCGTTGATTCGTTTAATTGATAAAGCGGGTATAAATTATATTTCAGAAATTATTTTAAAATTACGAAAGTTATGTTTTTATAAACTTCGGGGTATTTATAACATTTTAAGACTAATTTCGTGATTTTCTGAGTTTGTTTTAAGTGTAGCTCGGTTCGTTAATTGTGAAATGCGGGCACGAGTTACGCTTTAAATATACTTTAAAATTTTAAAAAATTTATTTTTAATAACTTTGAATTATTCGTGACACTTTAAAAATTTATTTGAAATTTATTTGGTTATATTTGGGTGTTATTTACCGGCGCATTTAGTCCTTAAATTGTGAAGTACGGTCGTCTCTTAGAATCGGGGACACGTGTTAATCTTCCGTGCTTTTGTTGAAACGTGTCAATTGCAGAACATTTATGTAGAAATAAGTAATAAACAACAGAAACCCACCCCATCCTTGTTGTCTCTCTCTCATCTCTAACCTCTCTCTCTCGATCCATCTCTCTCCCGATTCTTCTCTCTCCTCTCTCTCTGTAACTCCTCCTCCCTTTGTTTTCTTTCCCCACCGTATTCCCATTTTGGCCGCTGTTCTCCGGTGAGTTTCCGGCCGTTTCTCCGGTTGCTTTCTTTGTGTGATTCCGGTTTTTCCTTGATGGGTTAATATATATATGTATATGTGTACCCTCAATTGAGTGTTGTGTGCTTGTTGTGTCTTGGGTGCCGCTTGTTTCTCTGTTCTCCGGTTGCCGCCGGTTTCAGCCGGCGAGGCAGCCTGTACGCATATATTTGTTATGCGCTTGTGTTTGTTGTTGTTCTGTGTTGTAGTTGGTTAGTTCTATAATATTAATCTGATTTCCTTTTTATTTCAGGAATTGTTGATTAAAATTCGTGATATTAATATGAATTGTGCGGGAATATTGTGAATAATCGGTGAAATTTATTTGGAAACCCAAATAATATCAGGCACCAATAAATTTTGCCACCGTCGGCGATGAGCCTCAGCGAGCGGACGATGGACTGTAATCAATATTTCTGAGTCCTATGAATAAAATTATAAAAATGCGAATAAAAATATAAGATGTAAATAATAATAATTAGTTGGTTTAAATAAGTGGTTGGGAAATTATGAAATGTGGATTGAGTGATTGATTGATTGTTGTTGGTTTGACGTCGAATTGGTTCGACGGGTTAGTCCGATAAATAAAGGAAGTGCTGCCCAATTTTCGGAAAATCAAACTACGGAAATACGGGAGCGCATCCAGTAATTACCGGGACGTCGAGCAAATATATAAATATATATATTCTATACGGAACTTGATTGTATGTTGTGATGAAATGTTTTGCCAAAACCGATGACCCTAATTTCATAAAATGACGAGTATACATATTTTCTGAATGCGAACACTGAATCAATTTTCAAGAACGTGAACCCAAGTTGTTGTGTGTGTTATTATTATATGTATATTATGAGTAAGGATGTGATACCGTATGGTTAGGTTGTTAGCGAGGATATGTCAAGCATACTTGGTCGTCAAACGTAGGGTATTTCGACTATGTAGGTTCTAGTCGAAGGACTCAAGAATTGATATCGAACTAAGATAACCTATTGATCAGTCAACAAGCACAGCGAGGTTCCAAGCAAAGGACCTGAGTGTTGAAGTCCGATCCAGGATAGTCAATTAGTAAAGAGATAAAGATGAGTGTCCCAAATCGGTTCAAGGTCAATCAGTGATAGTTGTAAAGCTCTGCAAGGCAAGTACCCATGAACTAATATTTTACAGTTCAGTATATATGAATAGTGTTGATTTAAATTATATACTGGAACTGAACGTTTTAAGTTACGTATTTCCCATATTTAATTATGTTTTATTAACGGATGTTTTGAGGAAAAAGTAACTTCTGAAAATACCTAACTCTAGATTGTGATTAAATTGAAAAGGATTTTTGAATGTGTGGTGTAATGATTTAAAAAGAGATAGCTGTAATTGATTTTGAAAACTGGATAAACGTGAATCAGATATTGGATGGTCAATGGCGTAAGAGGCCCGTTATTAGGTAACAGCCTGGCAAGTGGTTGCGTAAGAGGCTAAGTCGGATGCGCACATTGGTAGGCCGCTTAGTCCAGCATAACAGAGACCTAGCTAGTCTCTGAGTTCTGGAACAAAAATTGTGGTGGGATAGACTGATCAGCTGTCCCTAGAATTCATCCACTTTTATATCTAATTTTGGTTGAATGGTTCCCGTAACGGAACAAATAGTTTTGTGGTCCCCGTAACGGGACAGATGATTTTATGGTTCCGGTAACGGAACAAGTAATTGAGGTTCCAGTAACGGAGCAAATGGTTTTGGGTCCCCGTAATGGGATAAATGGTTTTATGATTCCTGTAATGGAACGGAAGGTTTGAAAATGAAAGTAGCATGCTAAAATTGAACTTTGATATTTATGCACAGCACACGACTGTTGATTTTGTTTTATAGAGCATGCTAGTTTTGATATCCAGTTTTTACGTGTTTTACATGTTTCTAACAAGTTATGAATTCTGTTCCTATATCTGTTTTGCTTTAAATCGTTTTACTTGTTATTCATATAGTGGTACTGCTGAGCAATTGATTGCTCACCCTTGCAGAATGTTATATATATATATATTGGAGATGCCTAGGGGATTCTTCCGTGATAGTCAGGGCAGAGTTCCAGTTCCTTCCGTGTTAGGCTCCTCTGAGGTAGTTGTATTGGACCAAGATGGTCTACCGAGTTGCTGTATTAAGTTAGTTGAGTCAAGTGGTTCGCTGTAAGTTGGTTTTGTAATAGTTGTAACCTAAATCATACTTAAACCTGGAAAAGGTCTTAGTAAAGGGGTCGTGGTTATGTGTAATTAGTGATTTAAATTATATTAGGTTTATTATTATTGTTGTTGGTGACGTCAACTTGTGACCCCGGGGTTGAGGCCGTCACAGATTCTGTGCGAACATTCAGCTGTGGTACTGATAGAATATCAGTAGACCTGTGAGACGGATGAACTCTGCCTTTAGCATTAATAATAAGTCACTACAGCAAGAGCAAGGCTTGAATTGTAACTTTGATGCAATGGTTCTTGTGTAGCTGGAGAATTAGGAGTTGCTAGATGACTTTGACAACCAGGTTTTTGTGTACTCTCCTCCACAATTGCAATAATAGACTCCTGAGTAGTTTTAATCAGAGGCTCTTGTGCTTCAATAACTGCTACACCACTTTGAGGTGCAGGTTCTGGTGGGATTGAATCAGGAAAAAGATCTTTTTCTTGCAGCCTCCTGACACTAGCTTCTACTTTTTCATGAGAGACTTCCCTCGCTCTCTTGTGATGTTTCATGACTCGAGTTTCAGACAGTTCTACAAGCGCCTCGGCAGTAGACTATATATCAGAATATAGATTTGATGCATTCTACGTCTCTTCAGCAATTTCCTGTTTAAGCTTGAGCAAGTGCTGATTGTAGTGTGCTTTGACCAATCTTCTTCTCTTTGTTCTGGAATTTTTATGAGGATCAGCAGCTGTGTCTTTTCCAGTTGAGGAATCAACTAGTTTCGGAGAAGAATCAGATAAAAGGTATGTAAATCTGGAAGATAAGGTAGCATTGTTATAACGACTCATGTATTTTGAATTATTTAAATATGTTATTATGGAAATTATTAAATAAATAAAATATGTGTATTGGTTTTGACCGCTATGTGTTTCCTACTATTTAGGACTCCAAAGTCTATTCTAATTCTGAGACTTGGCTACCAAGTCTCCTATACCAAGTCCAATTCAAGGACTCCCTACACCTATATAAGGGGCCTCACCCATCAAATCAGAACTACGTTTTTTGGCATGATTCTCTAATTCACAGAGATACGTATGCATCTCTTAAAGGCAGAGTTAAGCTACGAAACACGAGAGCAGCCATTAAAGGCCTTGAGCTCCCGAGCCTTAGCAATAAATACAGCAAATAGTAACCTTAGTTTTTTATCCATAGCAACAATATTAATTTTGGAGTCATATTGAATTGTTTTCAATTTTAAAAGTGGATTTAATACAAATTTATTTGTATAAATATTTGGATTATCCCTAAAATTATTTTTATGATTTTATAGTTACAATAATTATTTTTAGAATTTTATAAAATTGAGAAATCAATATTTTATTAATTATTTATCTTTAAATGATTTTCTGATTACTTTTATTTGTAAAATCCATATTTAATTCTAGAATTCTTCAAAAAATTATGAAACTCATATTTATTTAAGTTTGGAATATTTCGAGAATTTTAAAATTATTTTGGAAATTTTCGGGATTAGTTTTACCCGCACGCTGTTTCGTTTTATGGATTAAAGCGGGTATAAATTGCATTTCAATAATTTTTTAAAAATTTTGAAAATTACGTCTTTATAAACTTCGGGTTATTTATGATATTTCAAGACTATTTTCATAATTTTTGGAGATTGTTTTATGAGCACCTCGATCCGATAATTTCGAATTTCGGGATAAAACAGGGCTTTACATCTTTGTAATTATCTTGAATACATACATGTCAGTTTTTCAGCACGGTTGTAGCTACGTGTTTCAAGCTGGAAGGGAGAGAAAAAAATATATTAATTAACAACCCCCCCCCCCCCGTTTTGTTCTCCTGCGTCCGCCTTCCTCATCTCTTTGATAATCTCTCTTTGTTTCCCTCTCTTACATCTCTGTGACTCTCTTCTTTCTTCTTTTTCTTCTCCGATTTCTCCCCTTCCCCTCTGTTTCCGTTTCCTTTCCCGGTGGTGCTCATCTCGCCGCCGTTTCCGGTACTTTTCCGGCTGTTTCTTCCCGTTTAATTTTGATCCTTGTCCTATTGGTATATATATGCATACATGGATATAAGTGTGTGTATCATGTGTGTTTAATTTGTGTGTGTGTGCTTTGTTGCGCGGCGCGTGGCCGTGTATGTGTGCGGTGGTGTATGTTTTTCAGTTGGTTGTGTTGGACTCCTTGTTGGGCTTGGGTTAAGCTTCTGTTGGGTTGGATTGTGCAGTTGGATTTGGTCTTAATTTTTATTTCTTTCTTTGCAGGAATTAATTGATTACAAATCTAAGATATTAATTATTCGTGCGGAATTATTTTAAGGATTAATCGGTGAAGTTACGTTGGAAACCCGAAATTTATCGGGTACCCGTAAATTTTACCACCGTTGACGATAAACTTCGGTGAGTCAACGATGGACTGTGATGATTATTATCTGAGTCCTAAATTTTATAAATAATAAAACGATTTGTATAAAATATTTTTGAGAATAAATCGTATATTGGAGTTGTAAGTAAATAATTACGAGATTGTGGAATTGATGTTGTGATCGAATTAAATTGTGAAATTTGGAATTGTGTGATTAATTGATTGTTGTTGGTTTGACGTCGACTGTATTCGACGGGTGGTCCGATAAGCAAAGGAGGCGCTGCCCTATTTTCGGGAACGTACCCTGTAACATATCGGAACTACCAGCCAAATTTAAATAATTATATAACAATGAATAAATACTTTGTAAAATATGACTGACAGCTTATTTTCTAAAATGTCGAGTATATGCATTCTCCGAAAATGAACATCGAGTTGTGCTTTGAGTAGGTAAACTCTGATTGTTGTGTGTGTTATTATAATATGTGTAATTACGAGTCGGGATTTGATATCGAATGGGTAGAGTGTTAGCAAGGATATGTCAAGCATACCTAGACGTCTAACATAGAGTATTTCGCCCCTATAGGTTCTAGTCGGGAAACCGAAAGTGGAAATTGGACTAAAGATAACTTAGTGGTCAGTCAACGAGCTCAGTGGAGTTTTGACAGAAAAACACCTGAGTGTCGAAGTCGAACCCAATGTGATCTAGTGGTTGGACGTTAAAGCCTGAGCGGCAGAGTCAGCTCAAAGTTGATCAGTAATAGTGTAAAGCCCTGTAAGGCAAGTACTTCTAAACCTTTTTCAATATATAATCCAAATGTTTCCAAATTCTCTCGTGAAATATTGTTAAGTATTCAAAATAGATCTATTTTATATTGTAAGTACTTTGAATCATACAATCTTGAACCCAAATCACCTCATTTGATCTTTGAGCCATAAGCCTTAATTTTTTCGTAAACCATCATTTGTTGATTTTCAAATACGAAATCACACAGATATGACAGTATAACTATCAAACACCAAACACTGGAACAAAATTGTTTGAAAATACAGAAACTTTTATACTCCAACATTTTTTATAACATCAAAGAACTATACCTTGAAAAATCAGTATTCGTCTAATACCTGATCATTTTACAGACTGAAAACCGTTTCTTATACATACCCTGATATACCCTTGAGATATCCATGAGTTTTCTTACGTTTTTATTCAAGTGTTTAACCATCATTAATTATGATCTTGTTTATCGAATTATATTGTTTATCATATTGAACTGCTTTAGAATTGGATAGTTTTTTTTATATATGTGGACCAGATTCGTGGTCAGACCATATCAATGGTCAATTTAGGCCAATGTGTGCCTTGGATCCAGTAATTAGAGCAGTAATATGTGCTTTGCTCGGGGTTAGTGCGTGACTGATCAGCAGCCTAACCTTGGTTTTAGAACTTAAAATGAATATCCAATTCTAATGATTGTTTAACAATAAACTTGATTCCTATGAATCATCTCGTTTGATCATTGATTAACCTCAATTATTGTCATTGTGACTTGCTGAGCTAGTTAGATCACCCTTGCGATTCTTTTTATATATTTTACAGTTGAAAAGGATATGGATGATAGTAAAGTTCCTCAGTCCAAAGTGCGGGCTAAGGTTCCAGTTTGAGTTGGATTGAGCTAGCAAGGAGCTTCATGCGGTAGAAAGATAGTAAGATTGTCAAAATAATTTTATTATCAGTTGTAAGTTAAATTAGTTGGGATTTGGTACGTTGTAATAAAATTTAAGGTTGTGGCTTGTTTTCATACTTTAACCTGTATCGATCTGTGGTTATGTAAAGCAGGGTCATTGCAAATAGTATTTCTTGTACAAGTTTATATATTGTGTATGTGTTGTGGACCCCAAACTTCTGACCCGGGTTTGGAGGATGCCACAGGTTGGTATCAGAGCTACAGGTTATAAGTCACTGAAACAAGCCTAGATTGTCGGGATTGGGTAGAGGGTTAGGATTAGGAATAAGAAATAAAAAGATAAGACGTTGTGAGGATGAGTGCGACTATATAGTAGATCTCCGGCATGGTTCGTGTTGTGATTCGGGATTCTTAACATTGCGACGTGATTTCCAGACAACGACAATGGCAGATCCTAATTTCCCTGCATCATCTGATCATTTGGAGTTTTTCGTTCAAGGATCGTCATTTTCTCCCAGATTGGAATTGCACCTTGTTCTTCCATCAGTATTAATGGTATTACCTTCTATTATGACAGTTGCACCTCTTCAAGTTATTCTACGCTATTCTACCACCTCTTGATATGAGACTACCTATTTAAGAATCTCCATCTATTTATTCTTGTTTTACTGGACAATCGGCTGTGAGTGTTTCTTTTCAATTTACCCTACACCATGTTCTATACCTTAGTTTAAAACTATGTCCTATGAAGCAACAGTACCTACGAGGATGAATTCGGGAGCTACAGTAAATAGTGAATACTGGAGATATAAATAAAGGTGAGAAGAAGTTTAGAAAGAAGATTCACGTGTTTCAAAGAATAGCTGTTATCAGATTAAATGAAGCCATTAGTGATTAGGCCACCCATGGCTAGTTTGTGGAATAGATTAGATGAGTTTTGAAAGAGCGTTAGAAAAGATGATGGATCTGGAGTTTTCTCGAAGTTAGATAATGGTGTTATGATGATATGATATATTTATAATAATAAGGTAATGTGACATTAGCCGACTTGTTGACTATTGGATAGTCTGTTCCACTTAACGATTGCAAAGTTGTTAACGAGAGTATTACCAGTATGGAAGTCTTGATGTGAAGCCACGAATAAGATAATATGCAACGACAGTTGAAGTTTTCATCAATTAAGGAAGGTAATAGACCCAATGAAGGAGAGGAGATAAATGGAAGTTAATGGACCTTTGTGTGATCGTTTATTTAACTTGGTATCTGGTTATAAGAAGGATAACAACCAACTAATATAGTGAGGACAACCAGATTTGTAATTTTCAAAAATTTTAAACAAGTTTTCGAAAAAGATATTTCCTTACAAAATTTCTAAAAGCCTTTTTGGAATAAAATAAGTTTTAAACCTTGGTTGTCAAGTTACTACTTGAGTTTCTTTTTCGTTAAAAGACCCGGATTACCTGGAAGAATACTTATTTTAGACTCAGTATTGTTAATTCAGAGAATAAAGTGATCCGCGATTATGAAAAAGTTGATTATTCCTAACGGTAAGGTGTAAATGTTGTTTAATAAGGTTAATAACAGAATCCGTGTACGGAGTAATTATTCATCCAGTCGCAAAGACCATTAAAGTTTAAAGAATTCATTGATTTAAAAAGAGCCTGGGCGTGATCGAAAGAGATTGGGAAGATTTCCAAACTTTCTAAAAAAAGAATGTTATTAATAAAAGGATCGTTATGTTGAATGATTCGTGGGTATTCTAAATTAAAAAGAGGAAACTCGAAGTTATCTGGTAGGAATGCCATTATGATCGAACAAGCTCGAAAGATGAATACAAGTGAAATGTGGATGGTGACCAATGGTATCGTTCTTGTCTTCAATATTACAGTGTATATTCCTTTTTGATTCCTAAATAAGTATGAACTTCTTTTCTAAAATAAACTCTTTTCTATGATATCGAAAAGGAGGATTTTGCATTCCTTTCAAATTTAATTGTTTCCCTCAAGTTTTGCTTTCTGATTGGGACAAACAGTGTTATGGTGAGACACTTTGTCAGAATGATGAAGAGTCGGGTGGGAGGCCACCTAGTCATGTGCTGTATGCCATATGGTATGAAAGACTGGCCATCTTAAGAACCAATGTAGTTGTCTCATTCATATTCAAATCCTTGTTTCTTCTTTCTTTTCAACTCTAATTTTTATTGAATTGTGAATCCTTCTAGTGGTTTCATTGTACTGTCGTTCTTTGCAAGAGTTTTTCAAACAGAAATCAACGTATTATGGACCAAGCGGGCAAAGTTCCATCTACCTCTCATGCATGGAAAGCAAACAAGGGTATATGGCGAGAATTGCAAATCACTAGCCCCAGTCAGGGATCCACTAAGAGCCAAGGGAATCTACTCCAATAAGGAATACGTCTTCGAGAACGAGAATCTACGATTTTCCTGTGAAATATTTTATTCAGAAGACGGACGTGATGACATAGATGATTATGGTAAATACCTTATACATTAAAGTATTGAAAGATATGGAAGCAACTTGATTGTTTATTTCCCCCCAAGATATTGTTGATAAGATGATTTACCCCGTTGGATTGATAAGATGATGATGAAAGGACTAGTGAATTTAAGAACGCGTAATTATTAAATAAGTAAGTACCAATGGTGGGATTGAGATTCCTGGCAACAAGTTTGTGAGGATTTAATATTATTTAAGATAGGAGAATTTGACATTGCTCTACGGAATGGATTAATTATTTAAGCGTGATGCCTAGACAGACCGTCGTGAGGGAAGATAGTTCTGAAGATGCCAAATGAGAATGTGACAAGGTTTAGAAGATGAAGGAAGGTAACGAATTTGTTAACGATGATTTAAGCCAAGAAGTTACGGTGATCAAAAGGTAAGCACTATGGTGATTATGAATAGAAGTCAGGAGTAAACAGAATTTGAAGGTTTTATGGTAATTAATGAATTTCAAGATATGTTTTTCGACGAATTACCAACATTTCCTCCAGATAGAGAAATTGAGTTCATGATTGACTTAGCATCTGAAATGAAACAAGTGTCCAAGGCCTTACACAGAATAGTGCCAGTCAAAATGAAGGAGTTAGCAAAGTAGAGGCAAGAAATGCTAGAAGAAGAAGCGATTAGATTTAGTGTACCCCATAAGGTGCACCAGTATTAAGTGTTAATAAGAAAGATGGAGGTATGAGATTATGCGTCGACTAGCGAAAGCTCAACAAGTTTACTAACAAGAGCAAGTATCTGTTACCTCGACCCAATGATTTCTTTGATCAAACGAAAGAAGCAAAGTGCCTTTATAAGATTGATTTAAGACTTGGTATTTCCCCAATTGAAGATTAAACCTATGGATATATCAAAGATAATTTTCAGAACTAAGTACTGTTCTCGTATTGTCATTTGGATTAACCAATATACCATTAATATTTGAACCGGATGGACATAACCTTTAAGGAATATCTGGATAAGCTGTAGTTGTGATACTTAAAGTCAACGGAGGATCATGCAAAGCATTTAATGATAACTGGGAAGTTGGAGAAGAAAAAAGTTGTATGAAATATAGTTCTTAGCATAAATAGTCAATGTGGAAAAGATCAAAAGAGATTTAGCAGAAATTAAAGTTACTATGAATGAAAAGAGACCAGAAACACCAACAAAAGTAAGAAGTTTTATCATGGGCCGGTTACTATCGGAAATTTGTGCAAGATTTCTTAAAAGTTGCAATATCTTGGACGAAGCTAACCAGGAAAAGAAAGAAGTTTATATGAAGTAGAGAAGGGGTGAAGAAAGTTTTACGGAGTTAAATGAAAGAATGGTTACAGCACCTGAAAGGAAGATGTCCTAAGTCCAATCATGTATTAGGATTTAGGAATAACTTTTTATGTAATCTGTTTTGATTTTATTGATATTAATAAAAGACTTGTTTTGTTTTTATAACGGGCTCTATCTATTTAAGTGTTTAAATAAGATATACCATAGTTTAGAGTAAAGCTTTTTATGGATTATGATGAGATCATAATAGTGAGACCTAAAAGATGATAACTCTAAACTTAAATAGTTCCTGATCATAGGATTACTAACTGGTAATTAATAATCCGTAAAGATCGGTACATACTATGCTTGCTTCATTATGAAGGATGTCTGTTCTCATAGACATTTGTGTGGTGACTCTATAGCTAGTATGTAGGTGCTTATTATAGAATAAGTTCACTGAACATGACTCGCACAGCTGAACAACTGATGGAGTTCACTCACGTGTCAGTAGTTGTTCACATAGTGATAGTTGTACAAGTATCCTTAGACCTGAGGTCATCATAGTCATCTTGTGTACACTGAACTATGCTTTGGTTTAGTTCTAAGTCTCCAGGGACAATTATTAGGGCTCTACTGGGTATAGGAATTTGTACACGAAGATAGTGTATGATCAATAAAGGATCTACCCCATCCAGTGAAGGAAGCGAATGTTCAAGGCTGATCCACTTATGCTAGTTCAGGAATCTCTGGACTGAGTGAATGAAATTAGAAAGGAGTTTATAATTTGCATAGAACTAAGCATAGTAAATGGTAAGCAAGTGATTAAATTAGATAGGCTTGACACAAGATCCAAGCCTTGTATTTAATCAGGACATTGTAGGGTAGAAGGAGTTTATTGTACGGTAACTATTCACTGAATAGGTTCTTGGTATTCTAAGCAGTGAATTCGTATTATCCGGATAGTCGCGATATGCTGAGAAGTATCCCTCACGATGTAGAATAAATATAATTAATTAATTAATCATATTTAATAAATTAGAGAATTTATATAAATAATGATAAAATAGTTTTATTATTATTTATTTCTACTACTGGCTTAATATTGAACCTACAGGGTCACACCATAAAAAGAGAATGATTTAATGGTGGAGGAATTAATTAATAATGGTTGATAATTATTCATTTATAAAATAAATAATTAATTAGCAAATTTAATAATTGATTAAATTAGATTTAATTGATTATAAATTAATTAAGAAAAGTTTTTAATATTATTAATTAAGAATTTAATTTTTGGAAATTAAATCAAGAGAGAGAATTATTTTTAAATTGTTTAGAAAAAGGATTAATAATTAAATGGTGTTTTAATTATTAATGAGAATAATAAATGGGTTAATAATAATAATATTTTATGGGAAAATTTCAGCTGAAAATTTTGCCTATAAATATACTATTATAAACCCTATTTTTATTCTAACCCAAAAATTTTAGAAAAACCTAACTATCTCCACCTCCTCCTCCTCCTTAACGTCGTTTTCTTGGTGGATACCGGTGGAGTGCTTCACATGTGAGGAGCAGCTGCTAAGGATCTCCGATCGTTGCTTTTGGATCGCTATTAAAGGTTAGTAATCGATTCATATGTTTTAATCACGATCTATATGCTTTTATTTGGATTTTATATGTGTAAAAGTGTTTTACCATGCCTCCGCTGTGATTAAAATCCATCAATGGTATCAGAGCATAGGTTGTATGCATATAGATCTGTGGTAAAAATTTCAGAATTTTATGTGCTTGTATGAATTAATTATGATTTTTACAAGTTATATTATGGATTAATTTTGTCTGATGAGAAATCGTTTCTCAGAATAATTTTGAATGTTGATCTGGGTTCTACAAGTGTTGTAGATCATCTGGGTATTTTTTTCATAATTTTATGATGTATAGATTATTTATTATGAATTTTTGAAGTTGTTGTAATTAAATTCATAATTAAATAATCATATATATATATATATAAATTGAAAGTATGTATATATCTGCTGTTGATGTTGTGGTGTAATGGTGGCACGGAAAAGAGAAAAGAACAGGTACGGCGCACGGAATTCCGTGCGAGAATTGTCAGGCGGCAACAGTCGACGCAGGAAGGAGGACCGTGCGTCTGCCGTGCGCGCGTGGGGTACACGCGCCCGTGTACCACGCACGGCGCGTGGCGGACACGCGCTGGTCAACGTGCTGACATCATCAGATGACATCATGCTGACGTCAGCGTAGGGTCGTATGCGCGTGTGCGCGTGGCCGCGCGTGGCCGCGCGTGGGGACCTTGTTTCGGCGCGTGCCAGCTCAGAATTGGGTGTTTTTGGTGCCGTTGGATTCGTCTTTTTGAGACGCTTCTAATGGTATATTATATGATATTTTATGAAATAATTTCGAACTGTTTATAGCTAACAGAAGTGTTTTAAAGCTGTTTTTTGACTGTTTTAATAGCTTTTAAATGCTTCATGTGATACATAGAGATGTATAACGCTTAGACCAATATGCTAGATGATGTAACATGCCTACCTTGATGTTTATTCATGTTGATATATGTGATATATGCTTAGTTTATCATGCGATGATAGATTTAGGTGAACTTAAATGAACATAAGGCGCTTGTTAGACAATCTAGTATAGTGAAATTATTTCATAACCTTAATAATAATATTATGAATACAATCATGAGATTCTTGTGTTTATGAAACACGTAATTGAATATGAATTTTCAATATGAGAGAAAGGATGATTCTGTCAACAACAGATTTCTATCTGTAAGAAAGGGTTATTAAGTGACGCCTCTTGACAATGCTCCACCCGATCTGGTAATCATCTGATTATTGATTATTGATTTGAAATATTTAATTTAAAAGGAAGAATCTCTTTATAATATGATTATGATTGTAACGTAATATAATCCCTCTAAAATTAAATAATATCAAGTAGTAATTGGCCAATGATACAACGGGCTTGTGTCGGTCATAGCCTTCCAACATGATAGAAAGTAGTTCTTATTTTTAAATCATTGTCGTTTCGTGCTACAGCCGAGGACTTTGATTTCGAAATAAGAAATACTTGTCTATTACATAGAGATGTGTACGATGAATTAGAATCTAAAGGTCGGTACGTGCCACAGCCATGGGCTGTTGGAGACTGATTTAAATGTACGGAATGTTGGGTTAGACTTGACTTAGAATATTGAGTTTGTCATGCCACAGCCGTGACTCAAGTATTCAAGAGGCTAAAGTTTGATTAGGGAATAACATAAGATGTAATTGACAAGAGTTGTCTGCCTATTGAACATTACATGACGGTTCGTGCTACAGCCGGGGTTGTGTAATGGAATGTAGGATCCTTATTCCCACTAGCATTATGAATGCTTAATTTTTAACGTAGGGGGTTGAATAAATTAGATAAACTAGTGGGAGGCACTTATGAATAAAGACCCGATTCATATAGTGTTTTTTAAAATGAAATTGAATATTTGCTAAGTGTTGTTATGTGTTTATCATTTACAGATTTACAATATACATTATGTCTTCTGCACTATCACTCAGGAGCATACTGGATGCTCACAAGTTGACTGGTCCTAATTATGCTGACTGGCTTCGAAACTTGAGAATTGTTCTCAGGATTGAGAAGCTGGAATACGTGATTGACTCACCTAAGCCTACTGAACCTGCTAGTGATGCACATAATGATGAACATGTTGTGTATCATAAGTGGGTAGATGATGCAAATGTTGCTCAATGCATCATGCTAGCTTCCATGAACATTGAGCTACAGAAGCAACATGAGCATATGGATGCTCACACTATCCTCATGCATCTATAAGAGTTGTATGATGTGGCAGGGACGACAGCTCGATATGAGATATCGAAGGAGCTGTTCGGTTGTAGGATGTCTGAGGGATCATCAGTGAATGACCATGTACTTAAGATGATCAATTTGATTGAACGTCTTGGACAACTTGGTTTTACCATGGATGGGGAGCTGAGCCAAGACTTGGTCTTGCAATCGCTTCCGAGTTCGTTCTCGCAGTTTGTTGTGAACTTTCACATGAATAAGTTGGATGTCAGCCTGCCTGAACTCCACAACATGTTGAAGACCGCGGAATCGAATTTTCCCCCTAAGAAGAGTTCTGTTCTTCTAATTGGTGAAGGTTCAAATCCTAAGAAAAGGAAGAGGAACCCTTCCAAGAAGAAGAAAGTAGGTGAGAAAATGCCGGTTCCACCAAAAGCTGAAGACCCCAAGAGCAAAGTTGTTTGCTTTCACTGTAACAAAGTGGGGCACTGGAAGAGGAACTGCAAGGTATACCTTGCAGAATTGAAGAAGAAGAAGAAGGGTAGTGAGACTACCGCTTCTGATTCAGGTATGTTCATGATAGAAGTGAATATGTCATTAAATTGAATTTCTACTTGGGTATTAGATACCGCCTGTGGTTCTCTTATCTGCAATTTGTTGCAGGGACTAAGGAGAAGTAGGACTCTTGAGGAAGAGGAGGTGATTCTACTGATGGGAAATGGAGCAAGAGTTGCTACTGAAGATGTAGAATCATTTCATTTACATATGCCTACGTATGCCTACGGGCAAGACTATTGTTTTTTTAAATAATTGTTATTTTGTTCCCTCGATTGTGAGGAATATTATTCCCATGTTAGACTTGGCTGGATTTTCATTTATTATTGAGAATAATGAATGTTCTATTCTTAGAGAAAATATTCTTTATGGACGTGGTACTTTAAATAATGGTCTGTATAAATGTGACATAATTTACTTCAGATTGAACAAACTAATAAAAGAAAAGGGATGATGAAAATCTCACTTCATTGTGGCACTGCAGTCTCCATTTAGTAGACATGGAGAGAGGGCTGCAAATTTGCTAGGAATGGTACACACAGATGTATGTGGACCAATGTCTACGCAAGCCATGGGTGGATTTTCATACTTCATTACTTTCATGGATAATAGATCTAGATTCGGATATGTGTTTGATGAAACACAAGTCTGAAGCCTTTGAAAAGTTCAAAGAGTATAAGTATGAAGTGGAGAAACAAACCAAACATAGTATTATAATTCTTTGATTAGATAGAGGTGGTGAATACTTGAATGGAGAGTTTCTGGATTATCTCAAAGTAAATGGTATAGTCTCCCAGTGGACGCCTCCAGATTGGTATCTGAAAGGAGAAATCGAACTTTGTTAGACATAGTTCGGTCCATGATGAGCTATGCAAATCTTCCAGTATTCCTATGGGGTTATGCATTGGAAACCTCAGCATATTTACTGAATAAGGTGCCTTCCAAATCTGTTCCTCAAACTCCGTATGAGATATGGAAAGAAAGGAAACCGAGTCTTAAACACGTTAAGATTTGGGGATGTCCAGCTTATGTCAAGTAAGTTGACCCAGATAAGCTGGAATATCGATCCGTAAAATGTAGTTTTGTGGGATATCCTAAAGAGACTTTAGGGTATTACTTTTACACCGATCATCGGGTGTTTGTCTCCAGACATGCTACCTTCTTGGAAAAGTAGTTTATCCTTGAAGGAAACAGTGGGAACAAAATTGAACTTGATGAAGTTCAAGAAGCATAAACTACTACAGATCAAGTGGAAACACCTGTTCTGACTGAACAACCTTCTGTGGAACAACCCATTCGTAGGTCAGGGAGAGTGTCTCGCCAACCTGAGAGGTAATATGGCCTTACCATTGAGAATGACAATGAGTTGTCGATCATTGATGATGAGTTGTCGATCATTGATGATGACGACCCTGTGACCTATAATGAGGCTATGAGTAGTGTTGACTCAGAGAAATGGCATAGTGCCATGAAATCCGAAATGAAATCTATGTATACGGGATACAAAAGAATGATTAGAGCAGATGGCCAGGTGGAGACCTTTAAGGCCAGGCTTTTGGGAAAAGGATTCAAACAAAGGCAATGGATTGACTTTGATGAAACCTTTTACCTGTAGCCCTGTTAAAATCAGTTCGGATTTTGCTTGCGATTGCTGCTTACTACGACTATGAGATCTGGAAATTAGCCATATGGTTTTCTTTCCAAGAGAAATGAAAACCTAGTGTGTAAGCTGCTGCAAACCATATGTGGTTTAAAGCAAGCTTCTCGTAGATGGAACATCCGTTTTGATGAGACAATCAAAGAGTTTCGTTTTATGAAAAACATAGATGAACCATGTGTCTACAAAAGGGTTAGTGGGAGCGCGATAACATTTCTTGTGTTGTATTGAATTAGAGTTGACACACATAACAACAGAGCAGACCCACTCACAAAGCTACTTTATTAAAGTCACTTTGATCGTCATAAAGACAAGATGGGTATTAGATACCAGAGTGATTGGCTTTAGTACAAGTGGGAGATTGAAAGGAATATGTCCTAAGTCCAATCATGTATTAGGATTTAGGAATAACTTTTTATGTAATCTGTTTTGATTTCATTGATATTAATAAAAGACTTGTTTTGTTTTTATTACGGGCTCTATCTATTTAAGTGTTTAAATAAGATATACCATAGTTTAGAGTAAAGCTTTTTATGGATTATGATGAGATCATAATAGTGAGACCTAAAAGATGATAACTCTAAACTTAAATAGTTCCTGATCATAGGATTACTAACTGGTAATTAATAATCCGCAAAGATCGGTACATACTATGCTTGCTTCATTATGAAGGATGTCTGTTCTCATAGACATTTGTGTGGTGACACTATAGCTAGTATGTAGGTGCTTATTATAGAATAAGTTCACTGAACATGACTCGCACAGCTGAACAACTGATGGAGTTCACTCACGTGTCAGCAGTTGTTCACATAGTGATAGTTGTACAAGTATCCTTAGACTTGAGGTCATCATAGTCATCTAATGTACACTGAACTATGCTTTGGTTTAGTTCTTAGTCTCCAGGGACAATTATTAGGGCTCTACTGGGTACAGGAATTTGTACACGAAGATAGTGTATGATCAATAAAGGATCTACCCCTTCCGGTGAAGGAAGCGAATGTTCAAGGCTGATCCACTTATGCTAGTTCAGGAATCTCTGGCCAGAGTCAATGAAATTAGAAAGGAGTTTCTAATTTGCATAGAACTAAGCATAGTAAATGGTAAGCAAGTGATTAAATTAGATAGGCTTGACACAAGATCCATGCCTTGTATTTAATCAGGACATTGTAGGGTAGAAGGAGTTTATTGTACGATAACTATTCACTGAATAGGTTCTTGGTATTCTAAGCAGTGAATTCGTATTATCCAGATAGTCGCGATATGCTGAGAAGTATCCCTCACGATGTAGAATAAATATGATTAATTAATTAATAATATTTAATCAATTAGAGAATTTATATAAATAATGATAAAATAGTTTTATTATTATTTATTTCTACTACCGGCTTAATATTGAACCTACAGGGTCACACCATAAAAAGAGAATGATTTAATGGTGGAGGAATTAATTAATAATGGCTGATAATTATTTATTTATGAAATAAATAATTAATTGGCAAATTTAATAATTGATTAAATTAGATTTAATTGATTATAAATTAATTAAGAAAAGTTCTTAATATTATTAATTAAGAATTTAATTTTTGGAAATTAAATCAAGAGAGAGAATTATTTCTAAAGTGTTTAGAAAAAGGATTAATAATTAAAAGGTGTTTTAATTATTAATGAGAATAATAAATGGGTTAATAATAATAATATTTTATGGGAAAATTTCAGCTAAAAATTTTGCCTATAAATATACTATTATAAACCCTATTTTTCTTCTAACCCAAAAATTTTAGAAAAACCTAATTCTCTCCACCTCTTCCTCCTCCTTAACATCGGTTTCTTGGTGGATACCGGTGGAGTGCTTCACGTTTGAGGAGCAGCTGCTAAGGATCTCCGATCGTTGCTTTTGGATCGCTATTAAAGGTTAGTAATCGATTCATATGTTTTAATCACGATTTATATGCTTTTATTTGGATTTTATATGTGTAAAAGTATTTTACCATGCCTCCGCTGCGATTAAAATCCATCAGCACCTGCTTTATTATTTTGAAAGTATCAATGAGATTTGGTAGTTTATAGTGATGTTTCTCATAAGGGAATAGGATGTGTGTTGAGGCGGCACAATAAAGTTATTGTATATGCACCCAGACAACCGAAACCTTATGAGCAGAAAGTATCCTACTCATAATTGGGACTAACAGTAGTAATATTTGTTTTGAAAGATTGGGAAACATGATATGTATGGAGAAAAGTATAAGATCTATGCGGACCATAAAAGTTTGAAGTATGTACTCACGAGGAAAAACAAATGTAGAGGCAGGAGATAAGCAAAAAGGAGAGAATGAACGTAGAAACTGTACCAGAAGAATTATTTATGGAATTTTAGAAGTTGGAGTTGGAAGTCAGACATATAATTCCAAGAAAACAAGGATGGGTAGTATGACCTTTCAGTCAAAATTGCTAAGAAAAGATAAGGAGACGGCAAGGGAAGATAATGGATCACGATATTAACAGTTAGTAAGAGGAAGATTATGCACCCAGAAGAACAATCACGATATTCCTAGATTTTCTTCTAGCACTTGGATGCTATAAGTAAAAGGATTAAGAAATGAGATCCCATGGGGAATTCACAATATAAAGTATTTAATTTACTGAAGAAATGCCAAAATTTAAAGAAAAATAGTGATAACCAGGTATAAGAAGGAAATTTCAAGATGGATTAGGAAGTGTGGACATGTCAAAGGATTAAGGCGAAATATTGGAGGCCAAGTAGATAAGGCAGACCCAGGAAGTGGTTTTACAAGAAGCGAATCGTAAAGTGTACCAGTGATGTTAAGGGAGAAAAAGGAATAAAAGTATAAGACAATGTACTGATTATTGGGAGTTTAATGAAACAACGAATAAGAATAAGTGACCCCTATGAAGAATTGATTACTTATGAGGCCTAATTCAAGAAGTATGTTATATCTCGGGGATTAACTTAAGATCCGACGTGAGAACATATTAGAGATTACGATTAAAGTGAGATAAGAGCATTGCAAGCTCGGTGATATTATGTGAAATAACAAGTGTATCAAGTGACTATAAGGAATTAAGGATCATGGTGTAAAAGGAGTACTTAGATAAATAAACTGTATTTATTAATAACATCCTCAGCTACTCAAAGAATAAGAAAGTCTGCGTGGAATGCCCAAGGATTTTTTTTCCAAGGATCAGAAGAAAAGCAACTATGCGTTGAGTTTTCAAGAATGAAATTTTGACTAAGGTTAACAAAAGACTCTGATTAATCCGTTAACAACTATCTGAGCAAAGCCGTATGGTAACAGATGCCTTATGCCGACAGAAAGGATTGAATATAATAAAGGCCACTGAGGAATTAATAAACGAATTGGAAAGAGTGGATTCTGAAGTTTAAATACTTAAATGTAATAATACGTGAATATATGAGATTACTTTTCAGCCTTAACTGATGGAAAAGAGTAAGAGATGTTTAAATGTTTAGAAACCAAGTTTAAAATGAGCCTATCATCTTTAAACGGAGAGTCAAGGTATGGAAGTGATTCAGGAAATGTAAGATATGTTGAGAGGTTGAGTTTTAAGGAAACAATGGAATGATCATTTAGCAGCGATGTTAGCTTTGGAATGCCACTTTACCAAACTTCATGAGAACGCAAGCGTAGGTCCCCATTGCTATTAAAATAAAGTAGGAGAAAGAAATTTGTCAAATTCTAAGTTAAATCGGCACACCAAGAGTGCAGTGATATTGATTGAAGCAGCTCAGAGTAGACAAAGAAAGAAGGCGAAAATGTATCGAGAGAAAGTATGAACATAGAAATAGGACCAGTAGTGTTAGTAAAAGTTTCGTATTGAAAGAAATTGGATAAATCTGAGTAGAAGGGAGAAGTTAAGCCCTAAATTTAGTAAACCATTCGAGGTATTGATAAATATAGATAAAGTTGTTCATGAGTTGATGTTGCCGTCACACCATTGTGTACATATAATATGTTCTGAGTATCAATATTAAGGCAATAAGTATTTGATTCGAATCAAGTGATTGATTAGGAGCCAATGGGCTTTTATCCAAGTTTGTTCTGCAAATACTGATCGATCCAAATTCTTGATCGTTAAAGGTGAGTCCTTGGGAAATAAATGTATATCTATGGTGAATATATTGAAAGCCTCAAGTAAAAGAGTCTACTTGGAAATTAGGATCAGATATGCTTGACAAATATCCTCACTTGTTTAGTTAGACCAGATTCTGAGGACAAAATCTTCTTAAGGGGGAAGGATATAACGACTCGTGTATTTTGAATTATTTAAATATGTGATTATGGAAACTATTAAATAAATAAAATATGTGTATTGGTTTTGACCGCTATGTGTTATTTGATTAGTAGCTATATGTGATTCATGGTGTACCGGGTTGTCCACGTGTGATAGGGATAAATAAATGCTGATTGTGTAATTAAATATTACATTAATTATAAATGATTTGGGCTGCTAGGCCCAATAAGAAGATGTATGACATTCAGACCAAAAAGTTCAACACATTGATCAGGCCTGATGGACCAGATCAGGCTTGATAAAATAAAGAAGGCCCAAAAACCCTAAATATCAATTAATTTCGTAATTAATTACGTAGGGAAAAATCAGCTATTGAGAAGAGTCCCGATAAGGACATAAATCCTTGCAGATTATCTCAAAGGGACCTAGAAGGATAAGGAATCAGTTTCCTACTATTTAGGACTCCAAAGTCCATTCTAATTATGAGACTTGGCTACCAAGTCTCCTATATCAAGTCCAATTCAAGGACTCCCTACATCTATATAAGGGGCCTCACCCAACAAATCAGAACTACGTTTTTTGGCTTGATTCTCTAATTCACTGAGATACGTAGGCATCTCGTAAAGGCAGAGTTAAGCTACGAAACACGATAGCAGCCATTAAATGCCTTGAGTTCCCGAGCCTTAGCAATAAATACAGCAAATAATAACCTTATTTTTTTATCCATAACATTTGGCGCCGTCTGTGGGAAAGCACAACAATAACCATGGCGAGAACACGGAGAACAGTTAGAGCCCTTGGAGGAGAAACACCAACGGGGACAACCCAAGTGATCTCTTCAACTGTGGAGGTGCCTCCTCACTCAACCTATGCAACCACGCAAGGAGAAGCCCAGGTAGGGGCAACTGAACCTCAGCCACAAGGGACGATCCCCTCGGCTACTCAAGGTACGAATCCTCAAGTTCAACAAATACATACACCTGTGAATTCTCGACCCGTCGGGTATGAATATTCAACTGTTGTTACTACTAACCCCCCTTATGGGATGCCCCTTTACCCCGAGGTTGGAGGAAGCGGACATGCTGGGCGGAGTGAAGCACGAGGGTGATCGCCCCCATAAATACGAGGTTTGGCTCCTATTCCTGAGGATCAGGAATTTTCTGGTCCTTACACTGAGAGAGACTCCGAATCTTCGGATGATGTAGCCCCAAGAAGGAGACGTGCTGGCAAAGAGCCGATGGCTGAAGGTAGCCAACGCCCTCAGAGCACCCAAGGGACGAATCCCCAAGAAGTGCAGGAAAGAATCAGGGCTCACGAGGCTGAGATTCAAAGGCTGAGGCGCGACCTGGAGGCGCACCAGACCACCAGACCCCCAGCACCTCCTAGGGGGAGAAATCCTCCTCCCATCATAGACCTATATGGTCCAGTGCAGAGAAGGGCTGTTGTCCCAAGGGCTGATCCAAGCAATCTTCTTCCCCTTGGAGATCCTGATGATCCTACTCCACCCTTCACTGAAAATATAATGAATGCCCATATCTCAATGAAGTTCAAGATGCCAACCATAAAAGCTTATGATGGTATGGGAGATCCCGCTAATCATTTAGAACATTCTCGAATGCACTGTTGTTGCAGCTCGTGAATGATGCTATTAAGTGTCGGGCCTTTCCTCAAACCCTGTCGGGTATGGCTCAAAGGTGGTATAGTCGCTTACCCCCAAATTCTATTGGGTCGTTCAGAGAATTAAGCCAGGCTTTTATTAAGCAATTGATCAGTGGGAGAGTTCATGAGAAAAGTTCAGCATCTCTTATGAGCATTGTGCAGGGAACAAAGGAATCCTTGAGAGATTACCTGAATCGTTTCACAAAGAAGGCTTTAAAAGTCCCAGACCTTGATGATAAGGTAGCCATGATAGCACTGCAACAAGGAATTAGGGATGAGTTTTTTAAAATATCCTTGGCCAAACGTCTCCCTGAAAGCATGTTGCAGCTCCAGGATAGGGCAGGGAAGTATATCAAGGTTGAAGAAAGCATGAGGAAGATCGTAGTAAGTAATGAGCCTACTGGAGGCAAGAAGCGGAAAACTGATCTGGAGTATATTGCTAAGGACAAGTATCCTAGAACCGAAAAAAACTTTAATTCAACCCCCAAGAAGGGAGGACCTGGGCAAAAGTTTACTGAATACGCTAAGCTGAATGCTCCTAGAAGCCAGATCTTGATGTAGATCGAGAAAGATAGAGATATTCGTTGGCCTAAGCCCTTGAAGGCTGATCCTGCCAAGCTAGATAAGAGCAAGTATTGCAGATTTCACAAAGATGTTGGTCATGACACCGATGAGTGTAGGCAACTAAAAGATGAAATTGAGTTCCTCATTCGAAAAGGAAGATTAAACAAATATACTGGAGAAGGAGGGGATAGAAGCAACAATGTGAGAAGGAACTTTGATGACCGAAGGAGAGATCAAGAAGATCAAGGGCGAAATCCCCAACCTAGGGGACCGATGATAAATACAATCTCCAGGGGACCGCGCCCCCAAGGGCCTGTGATTAACACAATTTTTGGAGGACCAACAGATGCTGGGTTATCCAAGAACTCCGGAAAGCGTATGCTCGAGAAGTTATGCATATTGTTGGGGAAGCCCCGAAGAGGGCCAGGACAGGAGTAACAATGTCTTTTGATGATTCTGATCTGGAGGGTGTGAAATTTCCCCATGACGACCCGTTGGTCATAACCCCGATAATAGGTAACAGCCCGGTAAGAAGGGTCCTTGTGGATAATGGTGCTTCAGTGGATATTTTACTCCATGACACCTTTTTAAGTATGGGATATAATGACTCCCAACTGACCCCAACCGACATGCCGATATATGGATTCGGAGGAGTGGAATGCCCCGTAGAAGGAATAATCAAGTTGCCAACAACCATAGGAAAGGAACCAAGGAAAGCAACTCAGATGTTGGACTTTGTGGTGGTGAAGGCTAGTTCAACCTACAACGCTATCATGGGAAGAATAGGGATACACGCCTTTAAGGCAGTTCCTTTTTCTTATCATTCGGTTATGAAGTTTCGGACTCGAGATGGGATTGGAGAAGAAAGAGGAGATCAAAAAATGGCTAGAAGCTGTTATGTGGCCTCTTTGAGGGCAGATGGAGTTGGGGGGCAGGTTCTTCCTATTGAAGATCTGAATATCCGAGAGAATGATGAGAACAGGGGAAAGCCAGCAGAAGAATTGGTTTCAATTCCTTTGGCCCCCGAAGATCCTGGGAAGGTGACTTTTATTGGAGCAACGCTCGAGGAACGTTTTAGAGGGAAGTTGGTGAAATTTTTGCAAGAAAATAGTGATGTTTTTGCATGGTCAGCGGCTGATATGCCAGGCATAAACCCGAAACTGATTACTCACAAGCTGAATGTGGAGCCAAATCGAAAGACGGTAAAACAAAAGAAAAGAAGTTTTGCTCCAGAAAGGCAAGAAGCTATAAAATAGGAAGTGGAGAAGCTCTTGGGGGCTGGTTTCATTGAGGAGATTCAATTTGCAGAGTGGTTAGCAAACCCTGTAATGGTGAAGAAAGCTAATGGAAAATGGAGGATGTGTGTGGACTTCAATGATCTAAATGATGTCTGTCCTAAGGACTGTTTTCCGTTACCAAGGATCGATACTTTGATAGATACCACTGCTGGGAATGAAATACTGAGCTTTATGGATGGATTTAGTGGATACAATCAGATCAAGATGCACAAGGACGACATTCCAAAGGTATCATTCATCACTGAATTTGGTGTTTATTGTTATCTTGTTATGGCATTTGGTCTCAAGAATGGAGGAGCCACCTATCAAAGGTTGGTAAATAAAATTTTTAAGGATCTTATTGGCAAGACTATGGAAGTCTATGTTGATAACATGTTAGTCAAGAGTCTAGTAAAGACTGATCATATAGCCCATTTGAGGGAAGCTTTTGAGGTCCTGAGGTACCACAAAATGATGTTAAATCCTACAAAATGTGCATTCGGAGTAGGATCTGGAAATTTTTTGGGATTAATGGTCTCCAAGAGAGGGATCGAGGCTAAACCCGATAAAATAAAGGCAATCCTGGACATGGAACCACCAAAAACTATCAAGGATGTTCAGAAGCTCACAGGAAGGGTTGCTGCTTTGGGACGATTCATCTCTAAGTCAGGAGACAAGTGCCTATCATTCTTTAAGTCATGAAAAAACATTAAGGACTTTGTATGGAGTGAGGAAAAGCAGAAGGCTTTCGAAGAATTGAAGAAATATATGGTGCAGGCCCCGTTGTTGGCCAAGCCAGTTTTGAATGAAGTTTTATTCTTGTACTTAGCTATTTCACAGAGTGCCTTGAGCGCTGTATTGGTTAAGGAGGAACTGAAAGTCCAGAAACCCGTATACTATGTCAGCAAAATTCTGCATGGTGCTGAGTTAAATTATTCAATTATTGAGAAATTTGCTCTAGCCTTGGTAATGGCTTCGAGAAAGCTGCGTCCTTACTTTCAGGCTCATCAGATTGAGGTGCTAACGAATCAGCCCCTGAGAAATATCATTCACAGTCCTAAGGCAAGTGGGAGATTGATCAAGTGGGCAACAGAGCTTGGAGAGTTTGATCTCAAGTATAAACCACGAACGATAATAAAAGCCCAGACGCTAGCTGACTTCGTGGTGGAATGTACCATACCCAACCAAGAAGTCTGGGGGCAGGAAGATAGCATACCTCAAGATAAAGAAGTTGATAAGGGGGATAAAGAGAAGGTTAATAAGGAAAAAGAATACTGGGTTCTCTATTTTGATGGAGCATCAAAAACGAATTCGAGTGGAGCAGGTTTGGTTTTATAAAGTCTTGATGGGTTCTTAATTGAGTATGCCATGAAGCTAGACTTCCCAACCATAAATAATGAGGCAGAATATGAAGCTCTGATAGCTGGTCTTGGCTTAGCAGGGACACTTAGAGTCAAGAACTTAAAAGTCTGTGGAGACTCGAAATTGGTCATATCCCAGGTGAAGGGAGAGTTTGAGGCAAGGGATGAGACGATGGCTTAATATGTCCTCCTGAAAAGGGCCGTGATGACCCAATTTGACGAATGCCATGTTGAGCACATTCCAAGGGAGGAAAATGCTAAGGCAGATGCGTTGTCAAAATTTGCTTCATTAGAGATGGAAGAAAGTTCTGGAAGTGTATACTATCGCATTTTGAAAACACGGAGCATTGATGTTAAGCTTGTGGCTCCTATAGGCCTGGGGACGTCATGGATTGATCCCATTAAGGCTCACATTCAAACCGGCTGGTTATCAAAAGGCACTACTGAAGCACGAAAATTGGCTATTCGAGCACTAAGATACTCTTTGATAGATGGAATTCTGTATAAAAGATCTTTCGTGATTCCCAACTCAAGATGTCTCAGGCCTAATGAGGCTCACTTGGCTCTTGAAGAAGTACATGAAGGCATATACGGGCAACACTTGGGGGGTAGGGCCTTGGCTCATAAGATAACCCGTTTAGGCTTTTATTGGCCGGAAATGATGGCTGATGCCAAAGAATATGTGAAAAAATGTGACCGTTTCCAGAAGCACGCACCAGTTGTTAGACAACCCCCCGAGATGCTGACCTCTATCAATTCGCCCATCCCCTTTGCTATGTGGGGAATGGATATATTAGGGCCTTTCCCCATGGCCACGACACAAAGGAAGTTTCTGATTATGGCCATTGATTATTTCACCAAGTGGATTGAAGCCAAACCCTTGGCCAAGATCACAACTAAGCAGGTCGCACAATTCCTGTGGGAAAGTATTATGTGCCGGTATGGAATTCCCCGCATCCTAGTCATTGACAATGGAACACAGTTCAACAACGAGGAGTTCAAGAAGTATTGTGAGGAAAATGAAATTGAGTTACGATTCACATCTGTGGCTCACCCGCAAGCCAATGGGCAAGCGGAAGTGGCCAATCGAATAATCCTGGATGGACTAAAGAAGAGGATCGAGAAGTCAAGGAATAACTGGGTGGATGAAATACTCCCCATACTATGGGCCTATAGGACTACCTGTAGAGTCACGACTGGAGCAACTCCTTTCATGTTAGCATATGGTGCAGAAGCAGTTGTTCCTGTAGAGATATCACATTCCTCCCCCAGGATTCAAGCTTTCAATGCTGAGGAAAATGAAGAAGGGCAAAGGTTAGCCCTGGATCTAATTGATGAAGTACGAGATGAGGCACATGCGAAGATAGTGGAATATCAGAAAAAAGCTTCATTCTATTACAACCTAAGGGTTAAAGAAAGATTCTTCAAATAAGGTGATTTAGTTTTGAGGAAAGTGGAAGCTTCTGGTGTAGGGCAGAAAGGGAAACTTGCCCCAAATTGGGAAGGGCCGTACAAAGTCAAGAGCGTTCACGGTAGAGGAACCCACAAGCTGGAGACTATGGATGGTTTTGAAGTCCCGAGAACTTGGCATGCATAAAACCTGAAGGTTTACTATGTGTAAAATAGTTAAAGTACGATTCTCACTTGTCAGAATGACAAGTAGGTTTAAAAGAACCTTGAAGCTTTGCTTGCGTAGTGTTTTTATGTATAGAAGATATGTTTAGATTTTATCAGGGTTAAACCCATTTCATATAACGCATTCTAGGATACCAAGTTATAGTATAAAACCGTTAACTTAATCTTGGCCTGTTAGATTAATTGCATTATGAAAGATAAAACCAAGTTATAAACTTGAGTTTGAAAAATCAAAGGAGAAATATGACGATATTTGGGCAAAATACGAAAAGTCAATTACAAAGTTCAAATGTTGTCTAATAAAGAAGAAATACATAAAAAAACTAAGGCCTTGGAAGGCTGGGATTCTTCGAAACCACCATCTGAAGTCTCCTCGGATGTCTCAGTCGTCCCCTCGGATGTCTCAGTCGTCCCCTCAGAAGTCCCCGTAGAGGTTTCCTCGGAACTGCCTTCGGATGCTTTGGATGCTGCAAGAGACGCTGGTTTATGAGGTGCTGCCTTTGGAGGCTCTTCTACCTTGACCTTCTTTGTAACGGGCTCAGACTCCTCTTCAGAAGAAGTTTCCTCCTCTCCAGAGTTGGACTCAAGCTCCTTCCTCTTTTGTCCTTGGCCTTGACTCCCCGACGGGCCGTCCTTGATCAGGTCAGCGAGCTTGTCTGTAACACCCCCAAGTGTTGGAACTCGCACAGGGCATGGGAATGAGGACTGTTCGAAGACTTCTGGAAATTTATCCTGAATGGCCTCCACAACGGCATCCCATCCTTCCTTGTAGCTGACTGGATGAAGGAGAGCATCATGCTCCACCATTAAATCTTTGAACTCCTGAGTGTCCATCCAGCCGTCAAAGACTTTATCCTTTTGAGCCTTGAGGATAACATTTTCAGCCCGAGCTGTTTCCAAGTCCAAAGTAGATGAGGCAAGTTGGGCTTCATGGGCCTCTATTCTTTGGTTGGCCTCCTCCCACTTCTTGTTCGCGTCCTCCAGGCCAACCTTCCAAGCCTTGGCTTGTTGCATCGCCCCTTAAAAATGGGTGTTCGCCTACAAGAAACACAGCAAAAGTAAGAGACAGGAAAAATAAAAAGGTAACTATGAACGGCTAAGGAAAAAGATGTACCATCACCAAAGCCTGACCTCCGAAAAGCTCGTTCCCCTCCAAGTCCTGTTGAAGGACAAAGTCTTGATAGTCAACCGGGGAGATGGAATGCTTAGACCATTCCTTGGCAAGCGTTGTGTTGCCAACGATCGAGTCCTTGCCACGGATTCCCCAAGCAGGTTGAAAGTAAGACCCCGGTTTTTGCTTGGTACGTAAAACTTGGTTGGGGCCTTCTTCGCCTGGTTCCATTGCTTGGAGTAGGAACTCCGGGAAGTGATCCCCAAGGCGCGGGTCTTTAAAAAACTTTCCAGCACGCTTCATCCTGGTCGTCTCCAGGTCCTTAGGCTTTGTAGCCTCCTCAATTTTCTCAACCACTGCAACAAATGAGATAAGTAAGTTGAGCAATTAACAAAGTTAGAAGATGAAGGAAATAAAAAAGAAATATATAAGGAAGGAAACTTACTCTTCTTAGGGTTGGGAGAAAGGCCGCGTTCTACAAGAACGGTCTCCCTGATAAGATCCCAAGAATGGGAAGTCCCATTATCTTGCAACAGGAGGTTGAAAGCTCTGGTCTCCTCCTCAAACAAAATTATATCGTTTGGGCTCCCATCAACGGCTAGCCCAAAAGACGATCGACATAGTGTGCCCCAATCGCCACCCTCCCAAACGACGAACAAAAAATCTTTCTTCCACCCCAAGTTGTTGTCAGGGATGGACTTCCCGTTCACTATGTGGGGAATAGTTGGGCGCTGGTTTAAAGAAACCCAACCCGGATTCTTATCAGGGCTATTCTTGAACTGAAAAATCTTTCTGAAAACAGCAATAGAAGTGGGGACATTGTGCTTGGCGCATTGCGACAGATAGCACAGAATGAACCTCCAAGAATTAGGGGGAGTTGGCAAGGGCTGATGCCCACATCAGCTAGCAGCACGGGGATAAACGGGTGAAAGGGAAGTCTAATACCTGCCCTTAGAATATCCCTGTAGATGCATAATGCATCCTTCCTCCACTGACAGGCCCTGTCGGTCGGACCTGCAAGAACCAGTTTGAAAGGATCCTTGATTCTGAAACAACCACTCAACTTTTTCAGCTCCTTTGGATCCCGCAAGGCACTAATATGGTCGTGCACGTCTAGATGCGCATCAGAAGGGTACTCGTCCCCGCAGGTGTTGATCATATCAATCAAGGAAGTGTACCTTGATCGAATGGGGAATTCATTGGACTTTCTGGCCACATTCATCTTGGCCAAACGAGTCATTTTCTTATCAGCCATCTGAAAAAAGGGCACATAAAGAGATAATTTTAAAAGCGCAAACTATGCAAAAACAAACGAAAGAAGTAAAGGGAGAAATTTTACCTGAAGTAATGCTCCTAAAAAAGGCTTTGGGGCTTGAGATGTTCCGACTTACTGTTATTGCTCTGAGATTCTTAATAGAAGAATAAAGAAGAAGAATTTAGAAATGAAAAAGTGAGGAGTAGAAGACTCTCCTCACTCCTTTATATAGGAGGAAAAGTGAAGTTGAAGGGATAAAAGCCCAGTAAGGATAGAGGCCCAAAGAGAAAGCCCAGAAAATGGAACATTCCAGAATATTTCAAGGGGGAAATTAAATAAAATTCCCGAGAAATTCTAGAGAATTCTAAACAGGGTACTTTGATATATTAAGGCCAGATTAATAAGAGGCCCAATAGGAGTTTTTTGACATATTAAGCCCAGATTAATAAGAGGCCCAATAAGAGTTAGAAGGCCCAAATCCAATTAAGATTTGGAAAAATACAAAGCCCAAATCAAAGCCCTAAAAGATGTAAGGTCCAAAAAGAAGATTAGGCCCAAACAGAGGCCCAATCAAAAATGGATTAGAAGGAAGCCCAAAAAGACCAGGATTCAGGTCGAATTTCAAGTCGTGAATTCTGCTCGAAACCTTTCGAACAGACACCCGAAAATAACGGGTATAAAAAAAACTAGGATTCAGGTCGAATTTCTAGTCGTAAATTCTGCTCGAAATCCTTCGAACAGACACCCGAAAATTATGGTTATAATTGAACTGGATTGAGGTCGAAACCAAGACCAGGATCGAGGTCGAATCAAGCACAACGTTTTTCAAGAATGGAGTTCAGAAACCCAGACTTAAATCCAGGTCGAAGAATCGACTAGGATCCTGGTCGAAGACCAGGTCGTGAATCCTAGTCGAAATCTATCGACCTGGAAGCAATTAAGCAAAGAATTTTCAAACTAGATCCAGGTCGAAGGTTCGACTAGGATCCTGGTCGAAATCCAGGTCGTGGATCCTAGTCGAAGTCCTTCGACCAGGATTGCAAAGCTGACCCAAATTTTGACTAGGATCCAGGTCGAAATTTCGACTAGGATCCTGGTCGAAAAAGGACTGGAAATTTGAAAATATTTATGGAAAATTGCAGAAAATTTGGAAAAATCCCGGGAAAAAGGGAAAATTCCTGAAAAATACAAGAAAATCCCTAAAAATAGGTTTTGACCGCTATTAAATAAATAAAATATGTGTATTGGTTTTAACCGCTATGTGTTTCCTACTATTTAGGACTCCAAAGTCCATTCTAATTCTGAGACTTGGCTACCAAGTCTCCTATACCAAGTCCAATTCAAGGACTCCCTACATCTATATAAGGGGCCTCACCCAACAAATCAGTTCTACATTTTTTGGCTTGATTCTCTAATTCACAGAGATACATAGGCATCTCGTAAAGGCAGAGTTAAGCTACGAAACACGAGAGCAGCCATTAAAGGCCTTGAGCTCCCGAGCCTTAGCAATAAATACAGCAAATAATAACCTTAGTTTTTTATCCATAACAACGTGATTAATTTTGGAGTCATATTGAATTGTTTTCAATTTTAAAAGTGGATTTAATGCAAATTTATTTGTATAAATATTTGGATTATCCCTAAAATTATTTTTATGATTTTATAGTTACAATAATTATTTTTAGGTTTTTATAAAATTGAGAAATTAATATTTTATTAATTATTTATCTTTAAATGATTTTCTGATTACTTTTATTTGTAAAATCCATATTTAATTCTAGAATTCTTCAAAAAAATATGAAACTCATATTTATTTAAGTTTGGAATATTTCGAGAATTTTAAAATTATTTTGGAAATTTTCGAGATTAGTTTTACCCGCGCGCTGTTTCGTTTTATGGATTAAAGCGGGTATAAATTGTATTTCAATAATTGTTTTAAAATTTTGAAAATTATGTCTTTATAAACTTCGGGATATTTATGATATTTCAAGACTATTTTCGTAATTTTTGGAGATTGTTTTATGAGCACCTTGATCCGATAATTTCGAATTTCGGGATAAAACAGGCCTTTAAATCTTCGTAATTATCTTGAATACTTACATGTCAGTTTTTCAGCACAGTTGTAGCTACGTGTTTCAAGCTGGAAGGGAGAGAAAAAAATATATTAATTAACAACCCCCCCCCCGTTTTGTTCTCCTACGTCCGCCTTCCTCATCTCTTTGATAATCTCTCTTTGTTTCCCTCTCTTACATCTCCGTGACTCTCTTCTTTCTTCTTTTTCTTCTCCGATTTCTCCCCTTCCCCTCTATTTCCGTTTCCTTTCCCGGTGGTGCTCATCTCGCCGCCGTTTCCGATACTTTTCCGGTTGTTTCTTCCCGTTTGATTTTGGTCCTTTTCCTATTGGTATATATATGCATACATGGATATAAGTATGTGTATCGTGTGTGTTTAATTTGTGTGTGTGTGTGTTGTGTTGCTTAGCGCGTGTGTGTGCGGTGGTGTATGTTTTTCAGTTGGTTGTGTTGGACTCCTTGTTGGGCTTGGGTTAAGCTTCTGTTGGGTTGGATTGTGCAGTTGGATTTGGTCTTAATTTTTATTTCTTTCTTTGCAGGAATTAATTGATTACAAATCTATGATATTAATTATTCGTGCGGAATTATTTTAAGGATTAATCGGTGAAGTTACGTTGGAAACCCGAAATTTATCGGGTACCCGTAAATTTTACCGCCGTTGACGATGAACTTCGGTGAGTCAACGGTGGACTGTCATGATTATTATCTGAGTCCTAAATTTTATAAATAATAAAACGATTTGTATAAAATGTTTTCGAGAATAAATCGTATATTGGAGTTGTACGTAAATAATTACGAGATGGTGGAATTGATATTGTGATCGAATTAAATTGTCAAATTTGGAATTTTGTGATTAATTGATTGTTGTTGGTTTGACGTCGACTGTATTCGACGGGTGGTCCGATAAGCAAAGGAGGCGCTGCCCGATTTTCGGGAACGTACCCTGTAACATATCGGAACTACCAGCCAAATTTAAATAATTATATAACAATGAATAAATACTTTGTAAAATATGACTGACAGCTTGTTTTCTAAAATGTCGAGTATATGCATTCTCCGAAAATGAACATCTAGTTGTGCTTTGAGTAGGTAAACTCTGATTGTTGTGTGTGTTATTATAATATGTGTAATTACGAGTCGGGATTTGATATCGAATGGGTAGAGTGTTAGCAAGGATATGTCAAGCATACCTAGACGTCTAACATAGAGTATTTCGCCCCTGTAGGTTCTAGTCGGGAAACCGAAAGTGGAAATTGGACTAAAGATAACTTAGTGGTCAGTCAACGAGCTCAGTGGAGTTTTGACAGAAAAACACCTGAGTGTCGAAGTCGAACCCAATGTGATCTAGTGGTTGGACGCTAAAGCCTGAGCGGCAGAGTCAGCTCAAAGTTGATCAGTAATAGTGTAAAGCCCTGTAAGGCAAGTACTTCTAAACCTTTTTCAATATATAATGCAAATGTTTCCAAATTCTCTCGTGAAATATTGTTAAGTATTCAAAATAGCTCTATTGTATATTGTAAGTACTTTGAATCATACAATCTTGAACCCAAATCACCTCATTTGATCTTTGAGCCATAAGCCTTAATTTTTTCGTAAACCATCCTTTGTTGATTTTCAAATACCAAATCACACAGATATGACACTACTCCCTAAATGTATAACTATGAAACACCAAACACTGGAACAAAATTGTTTGAAAATACAGAAACTTTTATACTCCAACATTTTTTATAACATCAAAGAACTATACCTTGAAAAATCAGTATTCGTCTAATACCTGATCATTTTACAGACTGAAAACCATTTCTTATACATACCCTGATATACCCTTGAGATATCCATGAGTTTTCTTACGTTTTTATTCAAGTGTTTAACCATCATTAATTATGATCTTGTTTATCGAATTATATTGTTTATCATATTGAACTGCTTTAGAATTGGATAGTTTTTTTATATATGTGGACCAGATTCGTGGTCAGACTATATCAATGGTTAATTTAGGCCAATGTGTGCCTTGGATCCAGTAATTAGAGCAGTGCTGTGTGCTTTGCTCGGGGTTAGTGCGTGACTGATCAGTAGCCTAACCTTGGTTTTAGAACTTAAAATGAATATCCAATTCTAATGATTGTTTAGCAATAAACTTGATTCCTATGAGTCATCTCGTTTGATCATTGAGTAACCTCAATTATTGTCATTGTGACTTGCTGAGCTAGTTAGCTCACCCATGCGATTCTTTTTATATATTTTACAGTTGAAAAGGATATGGATGATAGTAAAGTTTCTCAGTCCAAAGTGTGGGCTAAGGTTCCAATTTGAGTTGGATCGAGCTAGCAAGGAGCTTCATACGGTAGAGAGATAGTAAGATTGTAAAAATAATTTTATTATCAGTTGTAAGTTAAATTAGTTGGGATTTGGTACGTGATAATAAAAGTTAAGGTTGTGGCTTGTTTTCATACTTTAACCTGTTGCGATCCGTGGTTATGTAAAGCAGGGTCATTGCAAATAGTATTTCTTATACAAGTTTATATATTGCGTATATGTTGTGGACCCCAAACTTCTGATCCGGATTTGGAGGGTGCCAAAATTGTCCTCTTCTGAATCTGATTCTAATCCAACAAGTACAAGTTTCCTCTTCACAATTTTTAAAGGTTTTGAAGAATGAGGAACTTGAGATGCTTCAATTTTCGACTTAGCTACAATAAGAATTGTAGCTTTTTGTACCAAGTGTTTCTGTCTTTTTACAACAAGTGTCTTATGAGAGACACTTGAGGTGGCTTCTGTTTGAGATGGTTTTAGTGTATGAGTTGTTGTGCTGAGGTGAACTGCAAGGGGGTTTCCAATAGTTATCTTCTGCAGCTTAGCACTCTGATTGTTAAGCAAAACATAAGTTTCAGGAAGCCTTGCTAAGAGCAAGTTTCTTGCAACTAAAGGTAACCTCAAGGGAGCTAAATGTAACCGCTTTTCATCTTATGAAATTAAGTCAGAAAAACCCTTTTTTGTCAATTTAAACACATACATAATTTGATTAGAGGGGATAGGGATATTAGGAAAACAAGCATTAAAAATCAACTAACATAATCTAGCATAATATACTATATTTCTATCAGCATTTATCCTATCACCAATAAAAGACAGAACTACTCTACCATAACATAATGTGAACCATGAATTAGAGAGTACCCTATATGTTATGTCATAATGGGCAAGGCATCAAAATTTGAGGATTTGTTGTTGAACGCCTTTGTGATGCAATCAAAGAAGAGATTCCATTTCTTCCTTAGCGCATTCCTTTTTAACTGACCAAGGTTTTTCAAATCCTTGTCATAACTGATCTCAGTAAAGAATCACCTCATCTTATTATCTCCAGCTAAACTTGAGTAGGAGGTATGAGGAGGCAACTACAATGCATCTCGTATAGTTTGAGGAGTTACTATCCTTGTTGTATTATCAAATTCAAAAACAAGGCTTGGAGATCCATTGGCTCCTACATCATCAAATACTTCAGTTCTCCAGATAGCAAACACCTGGTCACCAGAGATTGTGGGCGGAGCTGTGAGAGCAAACCCAATCTCACTGGATCTAAGAAAGTCCGGAAAGATGTGAAAATCAACTTTCACATTATTGTTAGACAAAATAGCTGAATAGTTGTTAGTCACAAACTTGGAACCACCATAATCAAATGGTTTAGAAGCAGCAGGTGAAGTCATGGTTAATTTTTCAAGAAAGATTTATGAACAGTAGCTAGGGTTTCATATTTTACGATTATGAGAAGGGTAAAGTAATGGAGAGGAAATAGCACATATAAGTAAAAATATTGTCTAGAATCAAAAAATGATTTTATACAATACTTTTCTCCACTAATTCGGTCACGTTCAGTTTAATAGGACACGTGGAAACATACGATTGACTTGAAAAGTAATCATGTAAACATGTGTTAATGTATGCACAGTTCCCAAGAATAAGATGAAGCATTAAACGAACATGTTCCTAAAATATATTCAACAGTAAACATCTATAACCATGAAAAATTTCCATCTGAGGCCAACTTCAACCTTGCAATTACAATGCTAATTTAAGCATTATTCTTATTAAAAATAGTCAATCAAAGTTTGACCATTGACAACATGTAATCAATTCTATCAGGATTTATTAACTACTGACTTAAACTATTAGTCAAAACGAGTTTAACTAACAACAGAGTTTATAAGCACAATCAGTAGTTTAACATAAAATTTTATATAAGATCATTTAGCACAGTTTGCATGTTATCATGCTATCAAGCATTTAGCATAAAAATCAATATCTAACAGATACTGACAAATAATAAGATACCATGCTTCAAAACATATCAGCAAACTTAATTATCAGAGTTTAAGAACTGCCCTAAAATCATTCCCAATTCATTCACCATTCTTGTGAATGTGGCTTCACAGAGAGGCTTGGTGAAAAAATCTGCTACTTGCTGATCTGTTGGAACAAAGATCAATTCCACTGTACCAGCTTCGACATATTCCCTTATAAAATGGTATATGATACTGATGTGCTTAGTCTTAGAATGCTGCACTAGATTTCCTGTCATTGCAATAGCAATTTGATTATCATAATATATAGGAATAGAAGAAAAGTCTAACCCATAATCCAGCAGATGATTTTTCATCCATAGAATCTGAGCACAACAGCTTCATGCAACAATGTATTCTTCTTCTGCAGTTGAAGTGGAAATTGACTTTTGTTTCTTGTTGTACCAAGAAACTAATCTTCCTCCAAGAAATTAACAGATTCCAGAAGTACTATTCCTCTCTATTTTGCATCCTGCAAAATTAGCATCTGAATATCCAATTAGCTTAAAGTCTGAATCTCTAAGATACCATAATCCCAGATTTATAGTGCCTTTGAGATACTTGAAGATTCTCTTTACAGTTAATAGATGAGGTTCTCTAGCGTTAGCCTGGAACCTTGCATAGAGACAGGTAGCATACATGATATCAGGTCTACTAGTAGTCAGATATAGGATTGTGCCAATCATACATCTATAGTTAGTTATATCTACTGAAAAACCAGTATTTAAATCTAACTTGGTTGCAGTGGCCATATGAGTTGATGTAGTTGAGCAGTCCTACATTCCAATCTTTTGAGTAAGTTCCTGGTGTATTTGGCTTGATTTATGAAGATCCCTTCATTAGTCTGTTTGACTTGTAACCCCAGAAAGTAACTCAACTCTCCCATCATACTCATTTGAGACCTGTACTGCATTAGCTTTGCAAATCTCTCACAGAGTTTATCATTTGTAGATCCAAAAATGATATCTTCAACATATACTTGTACTAATAACAAGTCCTTACCATGGTATTTATAAAAGAGAGTTTTATCAATTGTACCTCTTGTGAAACCACTCTCTAGCAGAATTAGAGCAGGTGTTTCATACCAGGCACTTGGAGCTTGCTTCAATCCATAGAGTGCTTTATCCAGTAAGTAGACATGATCTGGATACTTTGGATCAATGAACCCTGAAGGCTATTCAACATAAACATCCTCTTTGAGTTCTCCATTTAAGAATGCACTCTTTACATCCATTTGGAACACCTTGAACTTCTTGTGAGCAGCATAGGCAAGAAAGATCCTTATTGCCTCTAGCCTTGCAGCTGGAGCAAATGTTTCATCATAATCAATGCCTTTTTATTGTGAGTAATCTTTTGTAACCATTCTTGCTTTGTTCCTTGTAATAATGCCCTCATTGTCAGTTTTTTTTTCAGAACACCCACTTTGTTCCAACTACTGATCTATTCTTTGGTCTTGGCACAAGAGTCCAGACTTTGTTCCTTTCAAATTCATTGAGCTCTTCTTACATTGTTGTGACCCAATAATCATCTTGTAGAGCTTCTTCAACCTTCTTAGGTTCAGTTTGAGATAGAAAAGAATGGTAGCGACAATCATTCTGAGTGGCTTTTCTTGTCCTTACACCACCGTCAGGGTTTCCAATGATCAAGTCAGGTGTGTGTGAGTTAGACCATTTTCTTGTTGATGGAAGTTGACTCCTTGATGAAGAACCTCCCTCTTGATCCATGAATTATCTGTTATTTCTTTGAGTAGTACCACTGTTGTTTCTAGATGCTCCCCCTGAATCAGTGTTCCCATTGATATCAGTGTTTGACTCACCAGAGTTTGAGGAAGATGATTCTGATGATCTTTCTACTGAATTTCCTTGAGATGTATCACTTGCAGTAGTCTCTGGATTTGAGTCATGTTGCTCCCCCTCAACATATGCTTCGGTGTTAGAAGAATTTCCAATGTCTTATGGAATCTCAGAGCTTTGAGTGATATCAGGACTTACTAGATCAGAGTCATGATTTAAAATTTCAGCATAAGGTACTTCATTTTCAAATCTCAACTTGTCATGGTCATTTGAATCTTCTAGACCTGTTATCTTCTTGTCACCAAAAGATACATGTATAGACTCCATGACTGTTCTTGTTCTCAGATTGTAAACTCTGAAGGCTTTGTAGTCAACGGATATCCTACAAATATTCCTTCATCAGCTTTTAGATCAAACTTGGTAAACTGCTCCGGATGAGTTTTGAGAACGAAACACTTACAACCAAATATATGAAAGTATTTCAAATTTGGCTTCTTCCCTTTCACCATCTCAAATGGTTTATTTCCATGCTTGTTGATCAATGTTGAATTCTGTATAAAGCAAGCAGTCTGCACAGCCTCAGCCCAGAAATAGGTAAGTAGTCTTGCTTCTTCAAGAATGGTTCTTGTATTAACCCCAAAATTTTGGACTTTTTGTAACCCTTATGAATAGTGATTTTGCTGATTATGCTGATTATGCAGAATAAGAAAACTTTTCATGCCACACTATGTAGGGGTTCTTTTATTGTTATTCTGAGATCTTATTAGTACTCTATATGGTATATAAGTGTATGTAAAGATCGTCAGAATCCAAATTCGAACACTTTGATTTTTCCCGAAAATCCACCAGATACAGAAAGAATTGAGTATAAGGTAACAGGATAAAAAGGATTTAAATTCAAGGATTATAAGAAAGGATCATAAAAGGAATATAATGTATTGAGAAAGGTCAAGGGAACCCAAGTAATAAGATCCCGGGTATGATCCCTCAAACGATAAACGAGAATGAAAAGTAAGCGAACCGTATAACAAATCAGCGATCATTAGCCAAGTAATTCGGAGTTAATCAAAGAGTTTAGTGGATGATGATATCATCACACCAACAAGAGGAAGACAAGTGTAACAAGATGACATAAGCAGATGACATAAGCATGACAAAGTGGGAAGGATTGGTTGGTTGATTGTGAGCCACATAATTTTTACCATGGTAACAATCTAATTAACAACAAAAGGAAGCAACCAAGCCAAAACAAATCATAACACAAAAACACAAGTTGACTTTTCATTATTCAAGCAAGAAGCTCTCGGCTTCTCCATTTCTTCAAAGAAAAGGAAATCCAAATTCAAGTTCCAAGCATTGTTAAATTGTGAGGTAATTATCCAAGGTTCATTGTACATAGATATAGTTATCCTATGAATCTAAGCTTCCATTTCCTTCACAATCTCTTCCAATAATTCATGGAAGAAGAGGGTGAATAGTGTTTTCAAGATCTTGAAAATTTTGATCTTGTGTTTTCTTTAGATAAAGCTTTGGTAAGGATTTTCAAGGGTTGTTTCAAGCTCCTTAGTTACTTCTACTCACCAAGGAAGGTATAATCTCATACCCTTGCCCTACTTTTGAATATTTATAATTTTTATGTTTGGTATGTTCATGAGAAGCATGATTCTTGTATACTTAGAGTGTGGTTGGATTTGTAATGAGTTCGAAGTTGTAAATCTTGATTATTGGTTAAGGAACTTAAGTATAGCTTTTAGTTCATGTTTGAGGGTAGTATAAATTGGAAATCTTGAGATGTTGGGGCTGTTGTAGTAAAGTATGGATGGAGTTTGGTTGTAGTAATGATTGTGGGTTGATTTTGTTAGTGTATACTGAAAATATTTATTTGAAGTATGTACATTTATTTCTGGCCAGTTTATTTGAGAATCATTTGAATGTTTACATGTTGTCTAATATTATATATTGTGAACAATCTAGTATCAAATGGGATACAGAATATTAGATTGTTAAATACGGTTATATAATATAATAAGGTTCACAGCACAGGTGGTGTTGGACAATCCACTGGTATGGCTGTAGTATTATTTAGATTAGTTTATATTGACTAATAAATAATACTAGTATACTTTGTGTATATTGAACAGGATCAAATTTAGAATTGTTCCCTTAATACTGATTAAGAAGGAGAACTAAGATTCTATGTTATTATTAATGCTTAGGTTCTTAATCCGGAAATAGTAATTAACACGTGTATATTATTTACATGCTTTGATTTATATATGAAATAATTCTTTTGAATTATATCATTATATTTTAGGTGATGGAATTATATACATGGTGGATATTATTTATTGAAGGAATCCATGTCCTGATAATATTCGGGTTAATGATGTCCCCTTGAAAGCTCAAAAAGATTTAATTATGTGAAACCCTGCAGGTGGAATTTATTCTGGCATAATTAAATAAAGGTTGAGTGAATGATCAAGGATAAAAGATATTAATTAAATAAATTATCAGTAATTTATTTAATTAATGGACATATGATATTTTAAACATGGGGAATTTAATAAGCAAATAATATTGGAACCGAATTAATTAAATTACGGTATTAGGAAAGGTAGTGCAAATATTAATTCTTTAGTGGATTGAATTAATATTTAATTACATTGGGCTAGGCTCAAGATGTAATTAGAAGGCCCAACCCAATTATCCATGGTCCCTATTGTAGCCTATATATATTCTTATTCTCTTCTTGCTTGGAATTGTGTGAAAACATATTGTAGCCACCAAGGAGCAAGAAGAGAGGATAACTTGAGAAGACGGAGGCCACACTTCGCTCAAGGGAATTTGGGAATACAATAGAAGAGCATGGAATCAACCATTAACAAGGTAATCCTCTTTTCGTAATCTTTATCGTAAAACGTAGTAACACCCTAAGTCCGTGGTTTCCAACAATTGGTATCAAGAGCCTGGTAATGGGTTCTATGCTTTATGATATAATGTCCATGTCGTAATTATATATGCGTGTATATAGTGTTTTGCTTGTATTGGTTTTAATGCAGGTTGTTAATCCACTATTATGGCCATGTATATTTTAATTATGTGTTTGGATCCCACGTGGTTTAATCGTGGTTAATTTTTGTTTTGGTTTCCACGTGGTTTAATCGTGGTTGTAATTTACAGGAGTGTTGATCGTGTTAGAATAGATTTTACAAAATTAGTTTTGTATTAGATATATTTTTTTTTGTAATTGTTCCGGGTATTTTGTAATAGTTATGTGCGATCGGAAATCAATTCCGGTAGTTTTTTGTTCCGCTGTGCTATTACAAGGGGCTGCTGTTGAAGTTTGGATCGAACAAAATCAAAACAAAACTCACAGAAAAGCAACAGGCGCGCGCGCTGCGGCCGCTGCGGCAGCTGAGACTGCCGGGGCTGCTGGGGCTGCTACGGCAGCTGGGGCTGCTGGGGCTGCCGGGGCTACTGGGGCTGCCGGGGCTACTGGGGCTGCTGGGGCTGCTGCGGCAGCTGGGACTGCTGGGGCTGCTGAGAAGCGACTTAATAAAAGTATCAATTCACTACGATCAGATCGTGGTGGCGAATACTTGCTTGGAGAATTTAGGGAATATTTATCAGAAAATGGGATAGATTCCCAGTTAACTGCACCAGGCACACCCCAGCAGAACGGTGTAGCAGAGAGAAGGAACCAGACTCTTGTAGAGAGTGTTAGATCAATGATGAGTTATTCGGATTTACCCAAGTCATTTTGGGGACATGCCTTAGAGACAGCAGCTTATCTTCTGAACTTAGTACCTTCTAAGTCGGTTCCTAAAACCCCCTTAGAATTATGGACCGGGGATAAACCGAGTCTAAGACATATTTGAATATGGGGTTGTCCAGCACATGTGCTGAACAAGAACGCGACTAAGTTAGAATCTCGTACAGAAGTAAGGTTGTTTGTAGGCTACCCCATGGGAACGAAAGGATATTTATTTTATAGTCCGAAGAATCGGGATGTCATTGTTAGCACCAATACAAGATTCTTAGAGGAGGAATATATAATGAATCACAAACCCATGAGTAGTGTCGTTTTAGAGGAACTAGTGGGAGGGACAAATAATACCCATGAAGCTGTAGTACAAGTAGAATAACCACAACATAATGTACAACTAGTCACTAATACCGCACCAGTGCCTCGTCGTAGTGGGAGGGACAAATAATACCCATGAAGCTGTAGTACAAGTAGAATAACCACAACATAATGTACAACTAGTCACTAATACCGCACCAGTGCCTCGTCGTAGTGGGAGGGTTGTTCAACAGCCTGATAGATTCATGTTTTTGGGTGAGTCTTCAGACTTGGTCTCTAGTGAACATGATGATGATCCCCGTATATACGAAGAGGCAGCACAAGACAAAGATGCAGATCTTTGGCAAAAGGCGATGGAATCTGAGATAGAATCAATGTATTCTAATCAGGTCTGAGAGCTCGTGGAACCACCCAAAGGTATAAAACCTATTGGATATAAGTGGATCTACAAGAAAAAAAGGGGATTAGATAAAAAGGTGAAAGCCTGGAAAGCAAGACTTGTTGCGAAAGGGTATACTCAGAAAGAAGGTATCGATTATGAGGAAACCTTTTCACCGGTAGTCATGCTTAAGTCAATCTGTATTCTTTTATCTATAGCAGCTCATCTCGATTATGAGATTTGGCAAATGGATGTCAAGACAGCTTTTCTTAATGGAAGTCTTGAAGAAACCATCTATATGCAGCAACCAAAAGGATTCATTAAGGAAGGCCAAGAGCATCTGGTATGTAAGCTTAAGAGGTCTATTTATGGACTTAAACAAGCTTCTAGAGACTGGAATATTCGTTTTGATCAGGCAGTCCAGTCATATGGATTTGATCAAAGTCCAAGCGAATCGTGCGTGTATAAGAGAAGTGAAGGTAATGCAGTGGTTTTTCTAGTACTATATGTAGATGATATTTTACTCATTGGAAACAATGTTGAGATGTTGTCATCAGTAAAGGCATGGTTGTTCAAACAATTTGACATGAAGGACTTAGGTGAAGCGGCATACATCCTTGGGATCAAAGTTATAAGGGATCGAAAGAAAAGGATGTCGGCTTTATCTCAAGAGCCCTACATTGATGAAGTATTAGCTCGTTTTAACATGCAGAACTCCAAGAAAGGTTTTCTACCTTTTAAGCATGGAGTTGCTCTATCTAAGAAGCAGTGTCCTTCGACACCTAAGGATATAGAGAGCATGAAAGCAGTTCCTTATGCTTCAGCATGTGGAAGCTTAATGTATGATATGTTATGTAAGAGGCCTGACATCTGCTTTGCTGTAGGCATGGTTAGTAGATATCAGTCGAACCCAGGTCAGGAACATTGGAGTGCAGTAAAAACTATACTCAAGTACCTGAGAAGGACTAAGGAGTATATGTTAATTTACAAGGACTCAGATCTATTTCCTTTGGGATATACTGATTCAGATTTCCAATCAGATAGGGATAAGAGGAAATCAACCTCGGGATATATTTTTACTTTGGGAGGTGGAGCCGTTATATGGAGGAGTGTAAAGCAGAAATGCATTGCAGACTCCACCATGGAGGCCGAGTACGTGGCGGCCTCTGAGGCTGCCAAGGAGGCTGTATGGTTTAGGAACTTCCTTTTGGACTTAGATGTGGTACCTAATTTTCCTAGGAGCTTGACGGTGTATTGTGATAACACTGGTGCTGTGGCAAATTCAAAGGAACCGCGAGACCACAAAGCAGCTAAACATATTGAACGTAAGTATCATCTCATACGAGGAATCGTAAAGCGAGGAGATATAGTTGTGGCTCACATATCATCAGAAGACAACCGAGCAGATCCTTTCACAAAGAGCTTGCCAACCAAGGTTTTTGACAAGCATGTGGAAGCGATAGGAGTCAGATGGATGGACACATAGATTTTTATGTAATAGTGGATTAAATAAACACTGATGTACACATAGAATATTTTGAGTATAAGTGGGAGATTGTTAGTGTATACTGAAAATATTTATTTGAAGTATGTACATTTATTTCTGGCCAGTTTATTTGAGAATCATTTGAATGTTTACATGTTGTCTAATATTATATATTATGAACAATCTAGTATCAAATGGGATACAGAATATTAGATTGTTAAATACGGTTATATAATATAATAAGGTTCACAACACAGGTGGTGTTGGACAATCCACTGGTATGGCTGTAGTATTATTGAGATTAGTTTATATTGACTAATAAATAATACTATTATACTTTGTGTATATTGAACAGGATCAAATTTAGAATTGTTCCCTTAATACTGATTAAGAAGTAGAATTAAGATTCTATGTTATTATTAATGTTTAGGTTCTTAATCCGGAAATAGTAATTGACACGTGTATATTATTTACATGCTTTGATTTATATATGAAATAATTCTTTTGAATTATATCATTATATTTTGGGTGATGAAATTATATACATGGTGGATATTATTTATTGAAGGAATCCATGTCCTGATAATATTCGGGTTAATGATGTCCCCTTGAAAGCTCAAAAAGATTTAATTATGTGAAACCCTGCAGGTGGAATTTATTCTGGCATAATTAAATAAATGTTGAGTGGATGATCAAGGATAAAAGATATTAATTAAATAAATTATCAGTAATTTATTTAATTAATGGACATATGATATTTTAAACATGGGGAATTTAATAAGCAAATAATATTGGAACCGAATTAATTAAATTACGGTATTAGGAAAGGTAGTGCAAATATTAATTCTTTAGTGGATTGAATTAATATTTAATTACATTGGGCTAGGCTCAAGATGTAATTAGAAGGCCCAACCTAATTATCCATGGTCCCTATTGTAGCCTATATATATTCTTATTCTCTTTTTGCTTGGAATTGTGTGAAAACATATTGTAGCCACCAAGGAGCAAGAAGAGAGGATAACTTGAGAAGACGGAGGCCACACTTCACTCAAGGGAATTTGGGAATACAATAGAAGACCGTGGAATCAACCATTAACAAGGTAATCCTCTTTTCATAATCTTTATCGTAAAACGTAGTAACACCCTAAGTCTGTGGTTCCCAACAGATTTGTGGATTGATTGGAGTGGTATAAATTTGATAATCGCGTAAGCATAGCCGTTGTAATGCCCGATTTACCTTAGACTGTTTTTGTTCTTAACTTCAGTACCCGTGAACTCACTGTTAGGTTTTGACCATTGCCATGATTAGATATTTCATGTTACGACCTTCGTTTTGATATGTGGTTCGCTTGAATCCGATGTACGGTTCAGGAGAAATGACCGTTTTAAGTAACGGCGTTTCGCGAACGAACCATTACCCCTTACTTTACTTTGAAACCTTGGTTAATGCCCTTAAATGACTAATTGGAGTATGAAACAATTATGTTAAGTGGATTAGGCAGTTGGTAGGGTACTCACGAAAGAATCGCCTTAAAATTCTTAGTGGTTAATTTATTAAAAATGGTGGAGCCGAGGGTACTCGAGCGACTTAAGTGAATCGTTAAGCGCAAAAGCGAACGTTAGGGTCTAATTGGTTAAGTATAGATTCTTAAGCGACTTTGGTTTAATTCCAACTTATATGTTGTTTATAGGTTACTAGACTCGTCCCAAGCCTTTTACCACCCCCAGTCGCTCAGGCAAGTTTTCTATCCATTATACTGTTGTTGTGATGTATATATGTATATGCATTATCTTGTGATAGATGCATGATTGTTATTAGCAAATCTTGCGATATATTGGAGCATGCTGATATGGATTATATGCATGCCTGTTTCATAATCTTGATATCTAATTGTTGATTCAGTGCTTATAAACTGCATATACCTATGCTAGAGATAAGCAGTAGCTGCGTATACCCTTAGTATAGGGGACCCAAAGGTGAACGTTTTCAAAACCGGGAGTCGATGTTCCCGAGTATAACATATATATATATAGTTTTCAAAACTATTAATCGAATAAGGTTTATTAGATAACTTTATTTTATTTAATAAAAATTATTTTGAATATTCATTCGAGGGCTTATGACTTCGCTCCTTTTTTAAATAATATTCGTTATTTTATTAAAGAATAATGTTTCGATAATCAAACTTATTTTCGATTATTCAAATAAAGATCGTACTTTCGTATAAGTATATCTTTGGTTAATTATTATTCATTTCAAGTATGAATCTTAAAACTTCTACTTCAATTATTTTATAGAGATTATCCTTATGGGAATATTATTTAAAAAATAATATTCAGATATTTTCTAATATATTGGGACTAATTTATTTTATTAAATCAGCATTACTCCAAACATTCTTAAAACTGTTTTCGAGTCTTCAAAATGATTTTTAAAAGTTAAGGCGGATCCCAAAACTCATTTTTTTATATTTAAGATCCTCCTTCTGAAGGGGATTTAAATACTCGCTTAAAACCTGAGGGATCCGGCTCTGTGGTGTATTTTACATTCGCAACGAGGTTGATATTTTGAGAAAACAGTTTCATTACTTGCCCAATGTTCGGGAAGTAAGCCCATCTAATTGAGTCGGCAAAAGCGACAGGTCGGGGTACGGTCTACCAAAGTGTAAGTGGCTGGGTGGCAGTCCATCAACGCGTAGGAGGCCGGGTGGCAGTCCAACATAAGGTCCTAATGCGGCCAGGATGATGACCGGTGGGGGATTCATCCATCTACTAGTAGAAAAGGTTACTTATTGGTATCTTCGCCTGATCAGCAAGATATCGGGTTTAAGCCAAAATCCTTTTTTTTCCAAATTCATTGGATATTGCAACTCTGTTTATACTTTACATGACAGAAGTTTTCAGGAAATGTATGAGAGATATATATGGATATATATATATATATATATATATATATATATCGGGACTTAGTGAAGTATCTCGTAACTTCATTTCATTCAATAATATTTCAAAGGTCGAATCTATTCAAGTCTTATGTTGTAGTCCCACCTATGTGATGAACTTCGAAAACTTAGTATACTTGAACAGTGGTAGTTCAAGTAGATTTCTAAAATGGTATAAGTATAGTGAAGTAATTGGTAACTTCATCTTCCTTTAAGCTTATATCCAGTAAGTAATTACCTTACACTTGATAAAGGTTTCTAGTAAGTTATCCATTTAGATACTTGCGTTATTGTTTACACTATATATTATCTTGCGAGCTGTAATGCTCACTCTTGCTTCATTTCCTCATCACACAACAACGGTTAGGAAAGATGGCCAGACTCAAGCAGTCCCAGCGCAAGCACGTGGGAAGCGTCCCCCTTCTTCCCGTTGATATTGTAGCTGCTATAGCTGCAGAGGTGGATCTATTTGTAGATCAGGCATTCTACTTTTGGGAATCAATTATGTATAATTATAACTTGTGGCAGATAATGGCAATTAACTGTAAACTTATCAAGTAATCATTTTGGGTTGTAATAACTTTTAAATTGTGGATTCAAGGACTTGTACTTATTTCAATTTAATCTTTGAGACTATAACGTGTTGTGGTGTGTGTTAGTGTGGGGGTCACATCATGAGGTTATTTATTATTAATTAAGTTAAGTGATATTGTGGAAAGAAAGACCGTGACGACCCGGATCCCCGACCCCGGATCTGGGGGTGTTACATAAATGGTATCAGAGCTAAGCGTTATAAACCTCAAAGATGATGCGACGATATACTAATAAACTCACAAAGATAATAAGAACTCTTGCCAAGTTCATGGTCGGACTACTTAAAGTAGCACTGGCAGTTAAAACCCTTACGGGAACCCTTATAAGTATCATGATAGTAACTTAGCTCATTTAATGTGTAGGCGCCTGAGATAGAGGACCCAGAGATGTTCGAGCGTGAGCATGATGAGGCACTGCTAGATGCCGAGGATCAGGAGGAGCCTGAGATGGAGGAGGACCCCTCAGAAGAGTCAGAGACAGTGGTTATTGCGATTTCTGATGAGGAGGACCCAGATGAGGTCCCAGTAGCTGAGGAGCATGTCGGAGCTATAGTAGAGTACACTGGTACCCCTTTACCCTCACTTCCGGTGGTCAGAGCTCCTACCCCTCCACCACTATCTTGGAGCCCCTATGAAGACAGCTCTGAGACCCATACTTCCGAGCCTAGGCAGACCGAGGAGGCACCCCCCGCGGCTCCGGATTTACCACCTCTCGACCCTGCCCATAGGCAGTCTTTGTTAGCTCACGGATATGTTCAGGATGTTCTGAGGACTCGAGTGGCTGTTGTTGAGGCCTGGCTGGATGAGGTCAGGAGGGAGTTGAATGCAGAGAGGGCTGGTAGGCATGCCCGATCTCATTAGGCTAGAGCTACCATACCCCGATCCTTGAGGAGGGAGCTGACGGGGATAGAGCTCATGGCCCGCGCGAGACTCCGATCACTCCAGGGGGACATACATGGAAGGATCTCCAGGAGGCAGGCTGACCACATTTTCTGTCATGCGATGGAAAGAGTGTGGGAGCTGACCCACTCCGGTGTGTGATTCAGGACCAGTGATGTGGTAGTCTAGTCGTCTAGTTAGTCGAGGCCATAGTAAGAGCCAATTTTCTGGGATAGTTGACTTGTACAGAGTATCCCTTTCTCTGACTAGACAGATAGACTCATGTATTTCACTTTTGGGCAGATGACTGTAGCACTGTTGTACTTTTGACCAGATCGAACTATGTATTTCTCGCATTATTTATATATTTGTTTCCTTTCAGTTCAGTTCCTTAGTGACGAGATCACTGTTTTTATCGTTATTATTACTGCATTTCTTTTAGAACTGTCATAATATAATAGAATTACGAGATACATTCTCCCCATTATAGAAAATGTGCAAGGCACAATTTTATGTATGATTGTGACCTAACGTTGAATTTTCCCAAAATTTATCAGTATCATGCCGCCAAGAAGGATTGGAACTACGGCGAACCCTGGATTTGAGGACCAGGGAAGCCATAACCAGGACGGTAGGAACCAAGAACACAGTGAAGAGGAAGATGAGGATTATGTTGAACAGGATGACTCCATGTATGAAGAGGAGGAGGAAACATTTGATGTTGAAGGATTTGAGATAGAGGCTGAAGAAGGAGAAACTGAGGTTGAGCAACAAGTACCTAACCCAGACATGGATCCCATGGGACAGTTCATGCAACTACTAAGGCAGAACTTGGAACGTCAACCCAACCCACCCCCTCAAGGAAATAATAATGTTGTGGCAAACTCTTTCAGGGCTTTCAAGTCCCTTAAGCCCCCTGAGTTCCACGGATCAGCCGACCCAGTTGAGGTAAGAGAATGGCTAAAGGAAATGGAGAAATCCGTTGAGATTATGAGTACCGATGAGGCACAGAAGACTTTATTTGCTACCTACCTTCTGAAAGGAGAGGCCAACTACTGGTGGGAGGCCAAGAAAAATATGGAGACAGATGCTATCATAACCTGGGAGAGGTTCAGTCAGTTGTTTTTGGGAAAATATTTCCCGAGGTTTATGGAGAACCAGATGGAGCTCAAGTTCTTGGAGGTAAAGCAGAATAATTTATCAGTGGCAGAGTACTAGGCAAAATTTACTGAGTTATCAAGGTTTGTGCCGGAGTTTGTAAGCACCGAGGAAAAGAAAGTTAGGAGGTTTCAGCAGGGACTGAAACCATGGATTCAGAATAGGGTGGCAATCCTTGAGCTTACAGATTTTGCCACTCTGGTACAAAAGGCAACAATTGCAGAAGCCGGAAGTGAATGGATGCAGAAGGAAAGAGAGAAGAAAGGAATAAATAGGAAAAGTATGAGCATGGGCGGAGGTCCCGCAGGAGGGAGCCTCCCAATTATATATAATCGAGGAGCAGTGTCCCTACCGGGAAGGAATACTGGGTTTAAGCGGCCAATGAGTGTGAATGTGAGCCAGAGCGGCCAGAAATTAGGAAGGTCATATTCCAACCAGTCTCGACCCCCATTACCAGCCTGTAACACTTATGGAAGGATGCATTCTGGGGAGTATAAAGGAAAGCCGGTAATCTGCTTCAAGTGTGGTCGAAAAGGTCACTATTTGGACAAGTGCACTTCGCCAACCCCCATTACCCGCCCAACCACCACTTGTCATCAGTGTGGACGCCCGGGTCATTGGAAGAGGGAATGCCCAATGAACAAACCAGCAGCTTCAGGAGCAAGCAGAGCTGCTTCTAATAAGCCACCTACTGCGAGGACTTTCAATATGACAGTCCAAGATGCTATTAAAGACTTAGATGTGATAGCAGGTACCCTTTCTCTAAATTCAGTCAGTGCAAATGTTTTATTTGATTCGGGAGCAACTAAATCTTTTATATCAAGGGACTTTGCACTTAAATTAAGACTTAAGGCTGAACCCTTGATAGAACCCTTACAAGTAAAAATAGCCAACCATGAAATTATTCTTGTTAACCAGATTCACCCCGCCTGTGAGTTAGGCATAGGGGAATAATCTTTTAGTGTTGATCTGATTCCTTTTAAATTAGGGGAGTTTGATGTAATTTTGGGAATGGACTGGCTATCTAACAATGATGCTCAGATAGACTGTAAGGGGAAGAAAGTTAAGTTGAATATCCCAGGGAAGAAAGAAGTCATATTTAGAGGAAAGAGGCAGACGTATAAATTTTTGACCATGGCCCAGGCCAATAAGATGCTACGAAAAGGAAATGAGGCTTACCTAGCCTATGTGGTGGACACGCAGAAGGAGGTGCCTAACTTGCAAGATATTCCAGTAGTCAACAAATTTGAAGATGTATTTCCACAAGACCTTACAGGATTACCACCCGATGGAGTGATTGAATTTGCTATTGAGTTTGCCCCAGGGACGACGCCAGTTTCAAAGGCACCTTACCGGTTAGCCCCATTAGAAATGAAGGAATTAGCTACCCAATTACAGGAACTTTTGGATAAGGGTATGATAAGATCCAGTGTGTCTCCGTGGGGAGCACTAGTGTTATTTGTTAAGAAGAAAGATGGGAGCATGAGGCTGTGCATAGACTACCGAGAGTTGAACAAGCTAACCATAAAGAACAGGTACCCGTTACCCAGAATAGACGATCTGTTTGATCAACTAAAGGATACTGTTTACTTTTCCAAGATTGACCTGAGAACTGGATATCACCAACTAAAGATTAAATCCGAAGATATTCCCAAGACTGCGTTCCGTACCAGGTATGGGCACTATGAGTTCTTGGTAATGTCCTTTGGATTAACCAACGCCCCAGCGGCTTTCATGGATTTAATGAATAGAGTATTCAAGAAGTAGTTGGACAAGTGTGTGATAGTTTTTATCGATGATATTTTAATCTACTCAAGGACCGAGGCAGAACATGCAGAGCATTTGAGGATAGCTCTAGGAATACCTAGAGAAGAACAGTTGTTTGCCAAATTCTCAAAGTGTGAATTCTAGCGAAAGGAAGTACAGTTTTTAGGACATGTGATCAATAAGGAAGGAGTATTGGTCGACCCCTCCAAGATAGAGGCGGTCTCAAATTGGGAAAGGCCAACCACACCCACGGAGGTAAGGAGTTTCATTGGATTGCCCGGCTACTATCGTAGATTTGTATAGGATTTTGCGAAGATCGCAGCCCCTTTGACGTGACTTACTTGTAAGACAGAGAAGTTTGAATGGACAGAAAAATGCGAGAACAGCTTTCAAAAATTAAAGAAAATGTTGGTAACGGCCCCGGTGTTGGCGTTGCCAGACAGAAAAGGAGATTTTGTGATATATAGTGACGCGTCGCACAAAGGATTATGGTGTGTGCTTATGCAGTACGGTAAGGTGATTGCGTATGCGTCGAGACAACTGAAGGAATACGAGATCAGATATCCTACTCATGACCTTGAGCTCGCGGCAATAGTTTTTGCCTTAAAAATTTGGAGGCACTACTTGTATGGAGAGAAGTGCAAGATTTTCACAGACCATAAGAGCCTCAAGTACATATTCACGCAGAAAGAGCTCAACATGCGCTAGAGGAGATGGTTAGAGCTAATCAAGGACTATGATTGTGAGATTCTCTATCATCCAGGGAAAGCCAATGTGGTGGCTAACGCCCTTAGTAGGAAGGAAAGAATCAGAATGATAATGACTTCAGAAGAATTGATAAAGGATTTTGAGAGAATGGAAATAGAAGTAAAGGTAACCGGAGCCAGAACTAAAAAGCTGTTTGAGATCTCGATGCAGCCAAAGTTATTGGAAAAGATTAGATTGTGCCAAGAAAAAGTAATGAATGAAGGCAGAGAGTCAATGACTGGAGAAGAGATCCATACGGAGAGAGATGATAAGGGGATAATGAAGTATTCCTATAGGATTTGGGTTCCGAATGTTCAAGAGCTTAAAGACGAGATTTTGGATGAAAGCCATAGTTCAAGGTATTCCATTCACCCGGGGAGCACCAAGATGTATAGGGATTTAAAGGAATATTACTGGTGTCCCAACATGAAGAGGGACGTAGCAGAATGGGTAAGCAAATATTTGACTTGCCAAAGAGTAAAGGCGGAACACCAGAGACCCAGTGGACTTTTACGACCCCCGGAGATTCCCGAATGAAAATGGGAACAGATAGCCATGGATTTTGTTGTAGGCTTACCAAGGACGAAAGCCAATCATGATGCCATATGGGTAATTATAGACCGACTAACAAAGTCAGCTCACTTCATTCCTATCAATGAGAGATACACAGTCGATAGACTGGTGGACATTTACCTTAAGGAAATAGTGACGCGACATGGAGTCCCAGCGTCCTTTGTCTCAGACCGAGACCCCAGATTCAACTCCAGATTTTGGAGGAGCTTTCAAGAATATGCGGGGACCAAATTAAACATGAGTACTGCTTACCATCCCCAAACGGACGGGCAAAGTGAAAGGACCATCCAGACACTAGAGGATATGTTAAGAGTCTGTGCAATAGACTTTAAAGGAAGTTGGGATGATCACTTGCCGTTGATCGAGTTTTCTTATAACAATAGCTTTCATGCCAGCATCGGAATGCCGCCTTACGAGGCCCTGTATGGAAGAAGGTGTCGATCTCTCTTATACCGGGATGAAGTAGGAGAGCGGAAGATGCTCGGACCCGAAGTGGTCCAAAGGACCAAAGACATAGTGGATCTTATCAGAGGACAGCTGGTAGCATCCCAAGACAGACAGAAGAAGTATGCAGACCTAGCCCGAAAGGACAAAGAGTATGAAGTAGGGGGTTTAGTACTGCTAAAAGTATCCCCTTGGAAGAGATTAATGAGGTTCGGAAAGAAAGGGAAACTAAGCCCAAGATACATTGGACCTTTTGAGATACTAAGACGGATTAGGAAGTTAGCTTACGAGCTAGCCTTACCCCCGAACTTACAACAAGTTCATAATGTGTTCCATGTGTCAATGATAAGGAAGTATCATCGGGATGCCAGACACATAGTGGAGTACGAGCAGGTGGATATGCAACCAGATCTGACTTACGTGGAGGAACCAGTAAAGATTATGGATAAGAAGGAGCAGGTGCTTCGGAACAAAGTGATCAAGCTAGTCAGAGTACTATGGCAGAATCATAATGTGGAGGAATCAACTTGGGAACTAGAGAGCACAATGCTAGAAAAGTACCCCCATTTGTTTTCTATCTGATTCCGGGATGGAATCCTTTTAAGGAGGGGAGACTGTAATAACCCCAAAATTTTGGACTTTTTGTAACCCTTATGAATAGTGATTTTGCTGATTATGCTGAATAAGAAAATTTTTCATGCCACACTATGTAGGGGTTCTTTTATTGTTATTCTGAGATCTTATTAGTACTCTATATGGTATATAAGTGTATGTAAAGATCGTCAGAATCCAAATTCGAACACTTTGATTTTTACCGAAAATCCACCAGATACCAAAATAGTTGAGTATAAGGTAATAGGATAAAAAGGATTTAAATTCAAGGATTATAAGAAAGGATCATAAAAGGAATATAATGTATTGAGAAAGGTTAAGGGAACCCAAGTAATAAGATCCCGGGTATGATCCCTCAAACGATAAACGAGAATGAAAGGTAAGCGAACCGTATAACAGATCAGCGATCATTAGCCAAGTAATTAGGAGTTAATCAAAGAGTTTAGTGGATGATGATGTCATCACACCAACAAGAGGAAGACAAGTGTAACAAGATGACATAAGTAGATGACATAAGCATGACAAAGTGGGAAGGATTGGTTGGTTGATTGTGAGCCACATAATTTTTACCATGGTAACAATCTAATTAACAACAAAAGGAAGAAACCAAGCCAAAACAAATCATGACACAAAAACACAAGTTGACTTTTCATTATTCAAGCAAGAAGCTCTCGGCTTCTCCATTTCTTCAAAGAAAAGGAAATCCAAATTCAAGTTCCAAGCATTGTTAAATTGTGAGGTAATTATTTAAGGTTCCTTGTACATAGATATAGCTATCCTATGAATCTAAGCTTCCATTTCCTTCACAATCTCTTCCAATAATTCATGGAAGAAGAGGGTGAATAGTGTTTTCAAGATCTTGAAAATTTTGATCTTGTGTTTTCTTTAGATAAAGCTTTAGTAAGGATTTTCAAGGGTTGTTTCAAGCTCCTTAGTTACTTCTACTCACCAAGGAAGGTATAATCTCATACCCTAGCCCTAATTTTGAATATATAGAGTTTTTATGTTTGGTATGGTTCATGAGAAGCATGATTCTTGTATACTTAGAGTGTGGTTGGATTTGTAATGAGTTTGAAGTTGTAAATCTTGATTATTGGTTAAGGAACTTAAGTATAGCTTTTAGTTCATGTTTGAGGGTAGTATAAATTGGAAATCTTGAGATGTTGGGGCTATTTTAGTAAAGCATGGATGGAGTTTGGTTGTAGTAATGATTGTGGGTTGATTTGTGGATTGATTGGAGTGGTATAAATTTGGTAATCGCGTAAACATAGCCGTCGTAATGCCCGATTTACCTTAGACTGTTTTTGTTCTTAACTTCAGGATCTGTGAACTCACTGTTAGGTTTTGACCATTTCCATGATTAGATAGTTCATGTTATGAGATTCATTTTGATATGTGGTTCGGTTGAATCCGATGTACGGTTTAGGAGAAACGACCGTTTTAAGTAACGGCATTTTGCGAATGAACCATTACCCCTCGCCTTACTTTGAAACCTCGGTTAAGGCCCTTAAATGACTAATTGGAGTATGAAACAATTATGTAAAGTGGATTAGGCAGTTGGTAGGGTACTCGCGAAAGAATCTCCTTAAAATTCTTAATGGTTAATTTATTAAAAATGGTGGAGCCGAGGGTACTCGAGCGACTTAAGTGAATCGTTAAGCGCAAAAGCGAATGTTAGGGTCTAATTGGTTAAAGTATAGATTCTTAAGCGACTTTGGTTTAATTCCAACTTATATGTTGTTTATAGGTTACCAGACTCGTCCCAAGCCTTTTACCACCCCTAGTCGCTCAGGCAAGTTTTCTTTTGGTTATACTGTTGTTGTGATATATATATGTATATGCATTATCTTGTGATATATACATGATTGTTATTAGCAAATCTTGCGATATATTGGAGCATGCTGATATGGTTTATATGCATGCCTGTTTCGTAATTTTGATATCTAATTGTTGATTCAATGCTTATAAACTGCATAATACCTATGCTAGAGATAAGCAGTAGCTGCGTATACCCTTAGTATAGGGGACCCAAAGGTGAACGTTTTATAAACCGGGAGTCGATGTTCCCGAGTATAACATATATATATATATTTATATATATATAGATATAGTTTTCAAAACTATTAATCGAATAAGGTTTATTCGATAACTTTATTTTATTTAATGAATATTATTTTGAATATTCATTCGAGGGCTTATGACTCCGCTCCTTTTATTAAATAATATTCGTTATTTTATTAAAGAATAATGTTTTGATAATCAAAATTATTTTTGATTATTCAAATAAAGATCGTACTGTCGTATAAGTATATCTTTGGTTAATTATTATTCATTTCAACTATGAATCTTAAAACTTCTACTTCAATTATTTTATAGAGATTATCCTTATGGGAATATTATTTAAATAATAATATTCAGATATTTTCTAATATATTGGGACTGATTTATTTTATTAAATCAGCATTACTCCAAACATTCTTAAAAATATTTTCGAGTCTTCAAAATGATTTTTAAGAGTTAGGGCGGATCCCAAAACTCATTTTTTTTTATATTTAAGATCCTCCTTCGAAGGGGATTTAAATACTCGCTCAAAACCCGAGGGATCCGGCTTTGTGGTGTATTTTATATTCACAACGAGGTTGATATTTTGAGAAAACAGTTTGATTACTTGCCCAATGTTCGGGAAGTAAGCCCATCTAATTGAGTCGGCATAAGCGACAGGCGGGGTACGGTCTACCAAAGTGTAAGTGGCTGGGTGGCAGTCCATCAATGCGTAAGAGGCCAGGTGGCGGTCCAGCACAAGGTCCTAATGCGTCCAGGGTGATGACCGGTTGGGGATTCATCCATCTACTAGTAGAAAAGGTTACTTATTGGTATCTCCTCCTGATCAGCAAGATATCGGGTTTATGCCAAAATTCTTTTCTTTCCAAATTCATTGGATATTGCAACTCTGTTCATACTTTACATGACAGAGGTTTTCAGGAAATGTATGAGAGATATGTATGGATAATATATATATATATCGGGACTTAGTGAAGTATCTCGTAACTTCATTTTATTCAATAATATTTCAAAGGTCGAATTTATTCAAGTCTTATGTTGTAGTCCCACCTATGTGATAAACTTCAAAATCTTAGTATACTTGAACAGTGGTAGTTCAAGTAGATTTCTAAAATGGTATAAGTATAGTGAAGTAATTGGTAACTTCATCTTCCTTTAAGCTTATATCCAGTAAGTAATTACCTTACACTTGATAAAGGTTTCTAGTAAGTTATCCATTTAGATACTTGCGTTATTGTTTACACTATATATTATCTTGCGAGCTGTAATGCTCACTCTTGCTTCATTTCTTCATCACACAACAACAGTTAGGAAAGATGGCCAGACTCAAGCAGACCCAGCGCAAGCGCGTGGGAAGCGTCTCGCGTCTTCCCGTTGATATCATAGCTGCTATAGATGCAGAGGTAGATCTGTTTGTAGATCAGGCATTCTACTTTTGGGAATCAATTATGTATAATTATAACTTGTGGCAGATAATGGCAATTAACTGTAAACTTATCAAGTAATCATTTTGGGTTGTAATAACTTTTAAATTATGGATTCAAGGACTTGTACTTATTTCAATTTCATCTCTTGAGACTATAACGTGTTGTGGTGTGTGTTAGTGTGGGGTCACAGCATGAGGTTATTTATTATTAATTAAGTTAAGTGATATTGTGGAAAGAAAGACCGTGACGACCCGGATCCCCGACCCCGGATCTGGGGGTGTTACAGTTCTTGCAGCTTCTATCAGAGTTCTATTCTTTTTTTCAACAACTCCATTTTGTTGTGGAGTTCTAGGAGCAGAAAACTCTTGTTTTATCCCCTTGAGTTTGCAGAACTCTTCCATAGAGCTATTATTTAATTCTATTCCATTATCACTTCTGATGATCTTCACTTTGTATGTTGAACCTTTCACCAGCTCCCTCACATGAACAAGAAGAATGGATGGAGATTCATCATCGGTGTGCAGAAAATACACCCATGTGTATCTTGTAAATTCATCAACAATCACAAGTGCATACCTCTTCTTGGCAATAGACATAACATTCACTGGACCAAAGATATCAATATGAAGTAGATGATATGGTTCAAGAATTGAGGATTCAGTTTTACTCTTGAAAGATGTCTTCCTTTGCTTGGCTTTCTAGCATGAATCACATAAGTCATTAGGAGTAAAAACTGCATTAGGCAATCTTCATACAAGATCTTTCCTCACAAGTTCATTGATGTTTTTGAAGTTGAGGTGAGAAAGTCTTTTATGCCAGTTCCAGCTGTCTTTCACAGATGCTCTACTAAGTAGACAAACTTCTGAGTTATCAGTTCTTGCGAAGACCCTGGCTTCATACAAACTACCATGTCTCACACTAGTCAATGTGATCTTGCCATCAGATCTACTGACAATTTCATAATGCTCCTTATAAAAATTGACATGGTAATCTCTGTCACAGTTTTGACTCACACTGATCAGATAATGCTTAAGTCCTGCAACCAGAGCTACATTTTCAATGATGACATTTCTAACTTTGATTTTGCCATATCCCAAGATTTTTCCTAAGTTTCCATCTCCATAAGAAATGATTGGGCCAGCCTTCTCCTCAAATTCTAATAGCAGGGATTTATAACCAGTCATATGTCCTGAACATCCACTATGCAAGACTAGAGCATTCCTCATGTCACCCTGCAATCAGTAATTTGAATCAGTTAGTGTTTTTAAGGACCCAAACTTGCTTGGATCCTTTGGCCTTTTTAAGTTTGTTAACATATGCAGCAGAAGACTTCATATCAGAGTTTATGTTAATATTCTTACTATCAGTATTTATACATGCAGAAACAGATTTTGCTTTAATTAAAGAGGGTTTCAGTTTATAAAAATCATAATATAAACTATGATACTCTTTACATGTATAAATAGAATGCCAAACACTTCCACAATAAAAACAAGGGTTCTGTGGTTTATATCTAGTTGTTCTATTCCTAAACTCTGTGTTGAGCAAGATTGAAGCTATATGTTTATCTCAACAATACTGGTTTGGATAACTCAACATAGGAAAATGACTTTGAAATAATCTATGTTTCACTGGGATCAGTACATATTGGTTATTGGGTATATGCACAAAAGGTTCTGTTAGCTGCAGTGAAGAAGACGTCAACAGTGATCCGTATGAAATTCATTAGTATGTTCAGGCATCGGAGAAATAAGGTTGGAGTCATTCGAAGCAGTTGTCAGAATCAATGTGAAGACCTCAAGGATTCCCAGTTTAGTTGGTTATATTTGGTTGAAAACTTAACAGTGGTTTGTAAGGGTATAATACGAAGGCTTGAGAGCGGAACTAGTCGTCTGTGAATCAGACCCTTGCACTAGACGTCAGTGATCCGTGAAAGGAAACGGAGTATTATTTTTAGGAACACTATTAAGTGATTTTTGTACTCGAGGAGTCTGGAAATATTTTGAGGTACAAAATCTCGGAGATTAGAAGGCCTGAAGATACAGAGGAGTATAGCCCGGGGATTTACTGGATTTATTTTTAAATCAATGACTGATTTTATCAAATGAATAAATGAAAATTAATCATTTATTTATTTAATTTAATATCACATTTGATTTTAAAATAAATAAATTAAAATTTGATTTTTATTAAATGAATAAATTAATCTCAAAAGATTTATTTATTTAATTTAATATCAATATTTAATTTTGAAAAATAAAATTAATGTTTGAATGTTATTTAAATAAATAAATAAATTCAAAGTTTATTTATTTATTTATTTTAATAACAAATGTGTATTTTATTTTTGTTGCCAGCCAGTTGAATTCAAAACAAAAGGAATAGAATTAAACCTGTACAATTCAGTTGACAACAGGAGTACAGAAGCTGTGTTTTATTGATTGAATATTGCCGCGGGTCCACCTGGGTTGAACAAAAGAATGAAACCAAGTAATGCATGTGATACAGAAATTGTGCAAAGGAATAAACAAAGATTTGACGGAGTTGAGAAACACAAGAAAACAATTCAAAGTAAAGTTTTTGTTGTTGCGAGTGTAACTGTCTTCACGTGCGCGTGAACAGCACGAGTGGCGACCTCCATTGCCATTGGTTTCTTCCCGCGCGTGCAGCCCACGCCTTCACCTCTCCTCTTTGTTTTGTGCGCGTGCTCACCACAGTACCCTAGGCGCCTGGTTTCTTTTCCCGAATAGCTTTCTCCTGGAAGCTGAATGTAGTACAGTGTTTATTTCATTTGTACAAGAATGCAATAGTCTACTTGGTCGCCATAGGTGAAAAATAACCAAGTCAAAAAGGCGGCTGTTGTTTTGTGTTCTCGCGAGTACACAAAACGTGTAGCGACCTCCTGGCTGATTTGTTCGAGTTTAAAGACTACATTTCTCCTGCACGTTTTTGTACAAATAGAAAAGGAAGCCTGTTTTATTTTGTTAACAAAATAATTGAGTCGCCACAGAGATTCTACAACACAGAAGAAAATAACCGCACTCTCCTCTCTAATGTAGTCGCCATATAATTTATTTATGCAAGCTGTACATTTAAAACAAATGGACAAGAGGCATCCACGTATCCGGACTTTATCTCTCCTACAATTCTACCACTACAAAACCAATTTTCAGCAGATTGAAAAAATAGAGAGACTTATCAGAAAAACACTATCAAAGCCCTGCAGAATTTTTCTTGTAGAGTTAATTGATTTCATTTATTGAAATTAAGGAGAGAAGTGTTGCCCAATTTATTTCACACCATTAAAACCTTACAAACTTGTAACACTCATTATTTAAAACTCTCTTGATTATATTTAATATCTTTTGATAAAAACTTTAAATTCTTAGAGTGATAGATAGAACCCCAAATTCATAGTTATTATTTTGGTTCTCTCTATATTTGTTGCTTCGAATTATTTATATTCGGAGTTGTAAGCAAACCTTTACGGTTTAATTTCTTAATATTAAAAATTATTCTGTGAATCTCTTAATGTTTGTTTATTTCGTTTTCGAGGTTTATTTTCCGCTGCAATTAACTAACGAAAAACGAAGAACATACATTCACCCCCCTCTGTATGTATATTTGGACCTAACACTTTGATTTAGATGGAACAACTTTTATCTTTTTATTCTTCCTGCAAAAATTAACAAGATGATTAGTGCTACCACAGTTTGAACATGTCTTTCTAGGTGCATTATGAGGGGTTACATAGTTTCCATTCTTATTAACACCTACCTTGCCATTCCTATTTTTCCTAGACCTTTTCTTCTTGTCTTTCATGTGTAAATCTTTCAGTGTTTGCTTAAGTTGTTTCTGAGTCATTCAACCAATGTTTACTGAGTTTGTGTGAACTTGTTCACTCTTTTCAGTAATTAAGTCTAATCTAAGTGCTGAGGTAGTACCTGCCTCATAAATAGATCTAACATTATTAGCACTTGGATTAAACTTAATGGTCTTTACTTGAATCTTGTTCAATTTGACCTGACTATTAATTTTTATTGGTACTGTTATCTCAGTTTCTTTTCCACTTTTCTTATCAGAATTAGATTTAGCTGAATATCTTAATCCTGATCCCCAACAACCTTTTTCCAAGATTTCTTGAGTTGACTTTCCCGAGTTAGTCCAAAGTTTAATGACTTCTCTCTTCTTAGTTAGCTCATTTTCTAGATAAGCATGTTTTTCTAACAATTTTTCTTTAACATAAACATCATTATCTCTTTGTTTTTGAATTTCTAGCATGGAAAACAACTCAGTTTCTAGGTAATCATTCTTTTTCTTAAGCATAGAGTTTTCACTCTTGATTATATTATTCTCTATGGTCAGATCCCTATAACTAACATGCAGAGTCTTAAGAAATAATTTTATTTCACAGATATCATCAGTATCAAATGCAAGAGTAGAATGAGGTACCTTTAATTCAGCATTATTGGTCTCATCATTAGCATTTGCCATGAGAGCATAATTGATCTCATCATCTGAGTCTGATGAATCATCCTAGGATCTCTTCCTTGAGATTAAAGCTTGTTTCTTCTCAACTCTGGGTTTTCTGCAGTTAGTTGCAAAGTGTCCAAGTCCATCACAATTATAGCATCTCTCTTTTGACTTGTCAGGTTTTCTAGATCTAGCTTCCTTCCACTCAGTATCTCTTATGTTGTTCATCTTATTAGAGTTTGAGGAACTGGAGCCTTTTCTGGAAAATCTTCTCCATTTCTTGAAGTTTCTGTAGACTATCTTCTTGAAGCTTTTAACCAGTAGGGTAGCCATCTGATCTATATCTTCATTGTTATTTTGATCACTATCAGTATCTGATTCAGTATCAGGATTTGAGTCATCATCAGAATTTGATGACTCAGTATCTGACTTAGAAATCATGGCTTTCCCTTTTGAGTAGCTTTTCCTCCTAGCTTTCTCCTTTGGCTTCTCTTCAACTTTGAGTGCAATTGGTCTAGATTTTGATCCTTTCCTCTTGCTCTTTTTCTCCATCTCTAGATTATGAGTTTTTAGAACTCCGTAGTTATCATCTTTAGGAGTGATGTCGAGTTGATAGTTATCCCTGATCGATGTGACTTTAAAGTCCCACTTTTTAGGAAGAGCAAGTAGGAACTTCAAGTTTGAGTCTTCCAAATCATATTCTTTATTGACAAGGGATTAGTCATTCAGCAACTTCTGAAATCTATCATAGATCTCAATTATGGATTCATTGTCCCTCGAGTCAAAGTGCTCGTATTCTTGAGTAAGCACTGTCCTCCTATTTTTCTTGATAGTAGTGGTACCTTGACACTTTACTTCTAAAGCATCCCATATCTCTTTTATTGTTTTACATCCAATGACTCTGTTGGACATAACACTATCAAGACTGATGTGCAGGATATGTCGAACCTTAGCATCTTTCATGATTAACGAGATGTCTTCAGGAGTGTATTCCTTCCTATCTTTGTCAATCATCTTCTCTGGTTCCCCTGCATCCGAAACAACTACCTTCATTGGTTTATAAGGACCATCATAGATCCTGCTTAAGTATTCAGGGTATGTGGCTTCTAAACACATGGCCATTCTGACTTTCCAAATTGGATATTCATGCACTTTCAGAATGGGCACCTTGATTGCTTCATACCTACTCATGTTGCTGATCTGTGATGTGGCTGGGGGTGGTGGCTTCAGATCCATATTTTGTGTTTCTTCTTCTCCTTTGTCTGACATGGTTGATCAATCTTCAGATCTTAAACTGTTTGTATGTTAACAGCAAGCTCTGATACCAATTGTTAGGCTCTTAATTAACTGTAAAGGGGGGTGAATATAGTTAATACGATCAACTAGACAAAGCTTCAATAGAATTAAATACTTTTTATATAAATCTTATAACAACTAATTACACAAGTACCCTCTCGAAAGGATGAACAAGATATCTTTGAGAGCTGCTAGATTATGCGAAAGATATAACAATGTCGCAATGCATATAACATGAACCTAAACTATGCTTTTATAGAGCACAGCTTCCAATGTATAAGGAATCTTATTCTATTAATAACAAGGAAACCTATACAGTTGCTTCTGAGATAAAGTCCCCCGCCGCCTTGAAATTCCTGTTTCATTTTCCTCTTCAAAGATCAACTGATGTGACAAATACTGATCTCATCATCCGTTGACATCATCATCCGTTGAATATCAACATCCGTCGATATCTTCATCCGTTGATGCTTCTATTCATCACCTGTTGATGTTTGTTAATCATCATCCGTTGATGCTTCTGATAGTTCTTGTTTGATATCATCAATTTTTCCTAACAATATTTTTTATAAATAAAGCTAGCTCGTGCCTTGCACGGGTAATAAAGCTGGTTATTATATATATAATACGACAACAGCGGGGTTTGATGAGCAATTTAATTAATATGACGATTATACCCCTACATTAATATCTATATAATATTTATTACATCTTATCGTTCATTTATTAAAAATTATTAATAGTTGTATAATTAATGTGCATATATACATTAATACATACATGCACACATACAATAAATAGATAAATAAATAAATATATGTATATATTTAAATTAATATATGCATACATAGATATATACATACACACACATATACACACATATGTACAAACATACATACATACATACATACATACATACATACATACTGTTAGGAATATGTTGTGAACTTGATGATAAATTAAATAAAACACCTTAGTAGATTTAACTTAGTGTATTTTGTAGCACTCGACGGATGATCAAATATAGTCCCGACGGATGATTTAATATAGTCCCGACGGATGACGATTTGACATCCACCGGGTGAGTAGCTTATGTAACACATAAGTATTGTAGCACATTTCTGCAAACAACTTTGTGCAGATTCTGTAGGAGCATATGAGTCATGTTGACTACTAGTGGATATGCATAATAGGTTGATTAATTGTAAATATAAGATGTCTTGTAATTCTGTATAAGTGAAATGGAGTCAAGTGACAAATAGCTACCCGACGGATGATCAACAAAGCTACCCGACGGATGATCAACAAAGCTACCCGACGGATGACAAGCATGTACCCGACGGATGATCAAATTCAAATATATGTTGACAGTGACAACACAGTCACATGCATTGGGTGTTTACAAAAGGAATGTGGCAGCCTGTTAAGCAGGAATTTGAGAACAAAGAAGCATTACCATTTTCATGCTATTATGAAGATATTCAAAGATGCTGGAATAGGGTAGTGAAGCAGCATGAATTTAGACTAGATATGTTTTGTTTTATTATATTGTCTTATTTTCATGTAAACTTGGTGATATATAAACCAAGTGTAGCTAGTAGAATATTCAACTAAGCAAACACATTTTTAAGAGAGATAGAAAAAGTTGTACTTTTCAAGAATTTCTATGTAGTTTGTTTGTTCTACTTGTAAGCAACTGTGAGCTATTCAAGCCTCACAGAGTTCTCATTCGATATATATATATATATATATATCTGGTGGATACTTTTAAATCCACCAGAAAGTTTAAAAGCTTGTGTTTTTATTACTTTGTGTTTTGATTTATATAACTCTTTTATTCCGCACTCTATAAATCAAACACTTATATATTTATCGAGTTAGAACTGTTTTAAAATCTTGAAAAAGTAGCCAGAATTACATTCAAACCCCCTTCTGTAATTCTTGTTGTATTGTTAGGAAATAATAATTGGTATCAGAGCAAGCTCTTGAAGTACAAAGAGTGTAAAGATCACAATAAATAGCAAGATGAACAAGAAGGATGTTGGAGTCAAAATTCCATTCTAAACAAAGATAATTATCATCACTAGAAGGTGAAAATGCACTTACATCTTCTTTCCCAAGATGAGGCCTATGTGGATTGCATAAAGAGAGGTCCTCATGTACCAATGAGAGTTGCAACTGGCAATGAACCATCTGTTCCCAAACCTAGGCATGAAAGGTCAGATCCTGATATTGAGCAAGTTAGGAAAGACAAGAAGGCCATGAATATATTGTTCAATGGAGTTAATGGTGATATGTTTGATAACATCATTAACTGCAAAACAGCCAAAGAGGTTTGGGACAGAATCCAGATTATTTGTGATGGTACCACGCAAGTTAGGGAGAATAAGATGCAGCTGCTGATTCAGCAATATGAGCATTTCCACTGTGAAGAAAGTGAGTCTCTCACAGATATTTTTAGTAGATTTCAGAAACTACTAAATACTCTGAAGTTGCATGGAAGATTCTATCAAACAAAAGACTCTAACCTCAAGTTCCTTAGATCTCTTCCAAAAGAGTGGAAGCCAATAACAGTCTCATTGAGAAGTTCTCGGGATTACAAGGAGTTCACCTTGGAGAGATTGTATGGCATCCTAAAAACTTGTGAGCTTGAAATTGAGCAAGATGAGAGGATGGGGAAAGGAAGGAAGAAAGGAGGGTCCATAGCACTGGTTGCTAAGTTAGAGAAAGAGAAAGAGATGAAGGTAGAAACTGTTGAGTCTACATCAAAGGTCTGTGAAAGCAAGGGTAAAGGGCTGGTAGTTGAAAATGAAGATCACTTGAGCCAAGATGACATGGATGATATTGATGAACATTTAGCATTCTTATCCAGAAGATTTGCCAAGCTCAAATTCAAAAAGAATTTTGGAGCAGCCAAGCCAAATAAAAACATGGTGGATAAATCCAAATTCAAATATTTCAAATGTGTCTTGGCAGGGCAATTTGCCAATGAGTGTAGAAAGTCGAATTCTAGAAAGAAAAGTTTGAGCCTGTTGATTATAAACAAAAATATTTTGAGTTGCTCAAGCAAAAGGAAAGGGCTTTCATTACACAAGAAAATGACTGGGCAGCTGATGGATTGGATGAAGATGAAGAAACAAGCTATGTCAACCTAGCCCTGATGGCCAAATTTGATGAAACAGAAACAAGTTCTTCAAGTAATCAGGTAATCACCACTAACCTAGTACATTTATCTAAAGCTGAGTGTAATGATGCAATCAATGACATGTCCACAAAATTATATCACTTGCGTGTTACACTTAAGTCCCTCACTAAGGAAAATGCTAAAATTAAAGAAACCAATTTGTTTTTAAGTGAGAGGAATAATATGCTAGAGTCTTAGTTTATTGAATTTGAAAAATTGAGAATTAAGTGTAAGATTTCTAAGAATGAATTAACTGAGTCCTTGAAGAAAGAAGAGATTTTAAAGAAGCAGCTTGAACAAGAACAGGAGGTGATTAAGGCATGGAAATCATCCAGAGATGTCCATGCTCAAATCACTAAAGTTTAAAGTATTGAGTCCTTTTGTGATGCAGCCTGGAAGAAGAGTAAGGAGAAGCTGGAATCCAATTTGGTTGAAGGATTGCTGACAGATGTGGACTCGACGGATGATGAAAATCATCCGTCAGATAATCAAAAAAAATTATCCATCGAGTGACAAAGAGCCACATCCGTCGGCTGTGAGTAAACCAGTAAGCAAAGCTAAGCTTGCCAAGCTGAATAGAAAATATGGATCAGTTTCTAAGAACTTTGTTCAAGGAGAATCTAGTCAAGTTAAGAAGGAGAGGAAAGTTAATGTTGGTCATCTGTCCATCAAGCAATTGAATGACATATTAGAAAAGATTGAGGTTAAAACATAAACTAAAAAGAAAACCAATAGAAATGGGAAAGTAGGAACTAACAAGAATAACAACTGCACCAAGAAAAATCTGTATTAAGTGTGGTAGTGTTAATCACTTGTCTATTAATTGCAAACTTGTCATGCCTACTCCTATGTCTGCACCTCCCTCTTTCCCCAACATGACTGCTATGTCTACCATGCATATGAATGCTATGTCTGCTCAGAATATGAATGCACAATTTTCTAATATGCCATTTGCACCTAATCCTTATTATGCTGCATATAGTATGCCTCAAATGCCATTTAGCATGCCTTACTGGAATAACATGTTTACAAATAGCATGCCTTTTCCTGTTAATCAAAATGTGTATGACAATTTTATTTTAATGATTGGTTTCAAAGGTCCAACTCAAATGACTAAGGATGAATCAGAAATTCCCAAGTCAAATGAGATCAAACCTAAGAAACCAAAGAGGAAAGCTAACAAGGCAGGACCCAAGGAAACTTGGGTACCAAAATCAACTTGATTTGATTTTGATGTGTGTAGGGAAACAGAAAGAATCTTTGGTATCTGGATAGTGGTTGCTCAAGGCACATGACTGGAGATTCTACCCTGCTCACTGAGTTTAAGGAAAGAGATGGCCCAAGTATTACTTTTGGAGATGATAACAAGGGTTATACTGTGGGATATGGCTTGATTTTAAAAGAAAATGTCATTATTAAAGAGGTTGCCCTAGTGGATAGTTTCAAGCACAATTTATTGAGTATCAGCCAGCTTTGTGATAAGGGCAATTCAGTAACCTTCAATTCAGAAGCCCGTGTTGTGACAAACAAGAGGAGCAACAAAGTGGTTCTCACTGGAGTGAGAAAAGGGAATGTCTATCTAGATGACTTCAACTCATCTAATGCAGAATCCGTCACTTGTCTTCTAAGTAAAGCAAGTCAAGATGAAAGTTGGTTATGGCACAAGAAGTTGTCCCATCTAAACTTTAAGACCATGAATGAGCTTGTCAAGAAAGAGCTGGTAAGAGGTATTCCTCAAGTGGAGTTTACTAAGGATGGATTATGTGATGCCTGCCAGAATGGAAAGCAGATTAAAGAATCATTCAGAAAGAAGCTTGATTCAACAATTGAAGATCCTTTGCAATTGTTACATATGGATTTGTTTGGACCAGTCAATGTGTTGTCTATCTCAAGAAAAAGATTTTTCCTAGTAATTGTGGATAATTTCTCAAATTTCTCTTGGACATATTTCCTAAAGTCTAAAGATGAAGCTAGTGAAATTATCATCAATCACATAAGACAAGTCAACAATCATCCTGATTTTAAAGTAAGAAGAATCAGGAGTGACAATGGAACTGAGTTCAAGAATTTTGTGATGAGATTATTTTGTGAAGAGAATGGGATTATGCATGAGTTTTCGGCAACAAGAACTCCACAACAAAATGGATTAGTGGAAAGGAAAAATAGATTTCTTATTGAAGCTGCAAGAACAATGCTTGAAGAATCAAAGTTACCAACATATTTTTGGGCTGAAGCTGTGAATACTGCTTGCTACACTCAGAATATTTCTTTGATTAATCAATCAAAGTGCATGACACCCTATCAATTGTTTAAGAATAGGAAGCCAACTCTAAATTTTCTTCATGTCTTTGGCTGTAAATGTTATATCTTAAGGAATCAAACTGATCAACATGGGAAGTTTGATGTTAAAGCAGATGAAGGAATTTTTGTTGGATATATTGTGGGAAAGGCATATAAGGTCTAAAATCTAAGAACCAACATTTTTATGGAATCAATACATGTTGTGTTTGATGACAAAAAGATTGAAGGACTGCAAGGTGGAGATTTCCATGAAAGCCTTAAATTTGATAATGTGGAGATGGTTAGTGATGATGAAAGTGATCAAGAAACAGTGTATAAGGATAATGAAGAAAAATCTATAACTAATGAAGCACATAATTCAACATTTGTCGAGTTACAAAATGCTTCATCCGTCGGGATATAATCTGCCATATCCGTCGGGAGACAATCAGCTTCATCCGTCGGGACACAAAGTGCATCATCCGTCGGAACATTAAGAGATGCTGAAAGTCAGAATAGATCACCTACAGAAAGTTCCCCTTTCTCAAATCAAAGATTCACAAACTCAGGGGGAGTCTCTTATAATCAAAACTCAGTCACACATCAAGACAACAATGGAGTCTCTTCATCTAGAGCTAATCTACCTCAACAAAGGAAATGGACTAAAGATCACCCTTTTGAGCTCATCATTGGTGATGCATCTTCCAGAGTTCAAACAAGAAGAGCAACTCAAGAAGAATGTCTATATAGCAGCTTCCTATCTAAGGAAGAACCAAAGAAGGTAGAAGAAGCTTTGTTGGATCCTGATTAGATTTTAGCTATGTAGGAGGAGTTAAACCAATTTGTAAGGAACAAGGTATGGAAGCTGGTACCCAAACCTAAAGGAAAGAAACCAATTGACACCAAGTGGGTATTCAGAAACAAGATGGATGAAAATGGCATAGTGGTCAGGAACAAAGCTAGATTGATTGCTAAGGGCTACTATCAACAAGAAGGAATAGATTTTGATGAAACATTTACTCCTGTTGCAAGACTTGAAGCCATCAGAATTTTCTTAGCCTATGCAGCCCATGCCAATTTCAAGGTCTATCAAATGGATGTCAAAAGTGCCTTTCTGAATGGATATTTGGAGGAGGAAGTCTATGTCAGTCAATCTCCTGGCTTTGAAGATCCAAATTTTCCAGGATATGTCTACTATCTTTTGAAAGCACTTTATGGACTGAAGCAAGCACCTAGAGCCCGGTATGACACTTTATCAAAGTTTCTTTTGGAAAATCACTTCACGAGAGGTACTTTTGATAAAACTTTATTTTTCAGAAAAGTTAATGGCTCTAGTATACTTGTTCAAATTTATGTAGATGATATTATATTTGGCTCTACAGATGAAAAACTTTGTAAAATTTTTTCCAAATTGATGCAAAGTAAGTATGAAATGAGCATGATGGGAGAACTAACTTACTTTCTTGGTTTACAAGTTAAGCAAGTTAGTGATGGAATATTCATTAGTCAAACTAAATATATTTATGATCTTTTAAAGAAGTTTGATCTAATGGATTGCACATCTGCAAAAACTCCCATGGCCACTACAACTAAGCTTGAATTACACTACTGAAAAGTCTGTGGATATTTCAAGATACAGGGGCATGGTTGGCTCACTTCTATACTTGACAGCTAGTAGGCTAGATATAATGTTTGCTACTTATCTTTGTGCTAGATTTCAGGCTGATCCTAGAGAATCTCACTTAGTAGCTATCAAGATAATTTTCTGATATCTCAAGGGAACACCAAAACTTGGCATTTGATACCCTAGAGATTCTGGTTTTGATCTAACTGGTTATTCAGATGCAGATTATGCAGGTTGTAAAATAGACAGAAAAAGCACAACAGGAACCTTTCAATTTCTAGTGAACAAGCTTGTGTCCTGGTTCAGTAAAAAGCAAAATTCAGTTTCTACCTCTATAGCTGAAGCTGAATATATTGTTGCCGGTAGTTGTTATACACAAATTTTGTGGATGAAAAACCAATTGTTGGACTATGGACTACAAGTGGATAGAATTCCCATTTTCTATGATAACATAAGTGCAATTTCCAGCACTAAAAATCCAGTGCAGCATTTAAGAACAAAGCACATAGACATCAAGTACCACTTCATTAGGGAGCATGTGATGTATGGTACTGTGGAACTTCATTTTGTTCCAAGTGAAAAGAAGCTTGCAGATATATTTACCAAGCTACTTGATGAATCCACCTTTTCAAGGTTAATAAGTGAGTTAGGTATGCTTAATAATTCTTGAATTATTTCAGATATTTTTGCAAGTTTTAATGCAGCCAGAAACATAATTGATTTTTCTGTTTTGGATGAAATTTTGGCTAAGTCAAAATTTACATCCTGACGGATGCTTATTATCCATCGAGTTTGATCATCCGTCGGAATATTATTTGTTAATAAAAATCAGTTACTTTCCTGGATTATTTCATAACCCGACAGATAATTGATTTATCCTCATCCGTCGAATTGTCTCAATCTTAACCGTTAAAAATTTGAACATTATCCATCGAGTATACTTACAGTTTGTAAGCACAAGACGACGGATAAGTGACAGAAATTATTACAGTTTATTTATTTTTAAACGGAAATTTTGGGCTATTTTGATTGGTTACTTTATTTCACTTTATTATTTTTGACAGTTTATTTCTGAGATGGTATAAAAGCAGAATTCATTTTTATTCTACTCTTTTATCATTCTCAATTCAATTGCTCTAACTTCCTTTCTTATCCAAAGCAAATATTCTCTCTGCAAATTTCTCATTCTCTAACAATGGCACCAATACTCAAAATCATGTCTCAAACTGGATATATTTATGAAAAGAACAACTTCACAGCTCTTGTGAACAAGGAGATTCAACAGTATGGAGAGTTTCACAAGATGATGGATTTTGTGCAGAGCTGTAAACTCAGTTATGCTATGCTGGAATCACCCACAATCTACTGTGAAGTTGTGGAGGAGATATGGACAACTGCAATGTACAACTCTACTGAAAAGACCATAACTTTCACTCTCAAAGGTAAGCAGTTTTGCATTAATAGCGATATTGTCAAAGCATGCTTTAGAATTCCAGATAATACTATTACTGTTCCACAAACAGACACTGATATAGTTAATATACTAAATTCCAAGGGCTATTGTTAGTCGCTAAACACGCGTTAATATTTACACGCAAGTATACGAGTTCGCAAGTAGTATAAGATATAAAACATATTTGTTCCCACAGAGACTGTATTGGTTAACTATCTATATTACGCACCTAAGCAACAATGTATGGTTATTATTCAATGCTAAGACGATTAAAAAGTGAGGTTGTTTATAACTAAGAATTAAACTAATTATTATAACTACGAGAATAAGAGAGACTGAGTAAATATATATGACAAACATGGGATTCTAACTTCATTAAATACTTCATTCAATAGCCTTATTATTCTCAACATTAGCATGCAATGGTGATGACATTAATCAGACAACATGAAACTGATAAACGCCAACTTTTGTTGCACGAGTACCATTCTACCAGACATCCACAAAAGAGATAGAAGCTGAATAGGCACCAATTATATTGAGACCCTATATTTCTATAGAATTTGACAACATAACGGTTTAAGCACAAGTTATCTATCTTTATTACATAGGGCAAATAAGATGGTTAAAATTACCTACAAATCATGCATAACAATACATGAACCTCTGCTACTATGGCAAGTTCTAAATCCTTAAATTCAATTTCGCTTCATTAAGAATTAACACACTATCTTATAAGTTCGCGACGCTCACAAAACGAATATGCACAACCATAACTAGGATATCATACAATCACCACACACTAAGGAATCAAACAATTTAACTAAAAAAATCCATAAATAAATCCGCTAGAACCCCACGATAACGACTAGCCCATAATCAAACTCATCGCCAACGTGGGTTCCAATGAAAACATGATATAGCAAACGTAGTCTTTATACGAATAATTAAACCAAAGTACAAACAAGAATATAGGTTCAACAAAACAAGAAAAAAGCATCCAAATTACAACTCAAAACAAAGATTCACAAAAATAAACTAGTTCATCTTCGCCCTTGTTGAATTATGCCAAAAAGGTCTCTTTCCGTCTTCTCCCTCCTTGATGTCTTGATAACTCTGAATCTCTCTGAAAAATGACCTGAGTTATGTTTATATAGCAGTCCATGCATCCCAGGAGTCCAGCAATTTGAATAATAAAAGAATCAGGATTTTAATATCCCGACCCTACACGGCCGCGCGCTTCACCAGCGCGGGCGCGCTGCCTTTCTGCACTCCCGGCGCGGGCGCGCGCAACACCAGCACGGGCGCGCCTGCCTTCTGCCAAAACTTTATTTTTTCTTCTTCTTTATTCCTTGCAGCTTCGAGCCAGTCTTTCAAGCTTTTATTCCAACACATCTTAAACACCATATTAGCATCAAAACAATGCTAATTCACCTGATTTACGAAGTAAAGCCTGAAATGCAAAAACACTTGAAAACACGTTAAAACACAAATAACTTGAGTACAAATACACCAACCTAAAGCATATTAGAGCATAAATAAGTGTCATAATGCCACTTAACACACCCCCAAACTTGAATCGATGCTTGTCCTCAAGCATAAACAGACTTAAAGAATAAGAAATAAAAATGCATGAATGCAACTAATAAGAATGCAACGATCCCCCAAAGAATAACTAAACCAATAAACCAGCAACACCTCAGCAAATGCAATTATTCGCGTAAAGATCCATCAAATCTCACAAATCAATCTACACACCAGAGACGTGCGTGTGTGCAATGCTTACAGATATACTATCGTAACTAGATCGAAAATAATAATTCACTACTTATCAAACAATCACAAGTTTATAAACAGAATAAAAGCTAGACTCAAAATAACTTATAATACTTCAATTTTTATATCGGAGTTAACATGGATTCACGTTTTTATTCACAATAAAATAACACAAATATGCTTATTTAATCGTGCAATGAGTGAGGTCCACAAAAGACTTATATAATAGTACCCATGTAGCGAGCGTTAGGTTAGCGAATCCCAGACTATAGAAGCCTTGGGTCACTAGGCACAAAGTCCCCTAAGAAATTAATAACTTGAGTACTAAAGAGCTCACTCGTGATCAATTATACATAACATTTATTATTTTTTATATATTTTTTTCTCTTTTTTTTTAAATTTCTGAATGGGTGCGTTTCGCTCCATCTCATTCAACCCTAGACTACTCATAAAAATATGAGCCGGCTACTAGCCATTTAACAACCTAGCCACACAACTAGCAATGAAATCCAATTTCTCTAATTTCTAAATATCCATGTCATTTATTATTAAGAGAATACCCTAAATTCTAAATATAAACAAGCGATTAAACCTCAACAAACCAACAAATCATGACTATGATCTAGCACTGTAGCAACCTATAAGACTTAGTGAAATAAAAATGTCCATAACATGCAAATCAATCCAATAAGACTCAACATCACTAAATACGACATCACTACACTAGCATCAATATCACCAATTAATCAGAAAAATTATCTAAGGGAATCATGATATAATACAAATGCATGAAACTACATGAACAAATTATCATAAAAACTACCAAAATAAAAGAAAACACATGGCAAAATATATGCACTATATAAAATAAAATTATCATGAACATGCAAACTATAATTATCATGAACATGCAAACTATATGAGACTCACATAAACATATTCCTTCAACTACCACCCCCAAACTTAAAATATTCACTATCCTCAGTGAAGGTAATAGTAAGGAATCAGGCATACCTACTCTGAATCAGAATTATCACCCTCCAAGGGTGGAGTGTCAGGTTTGTCCGGAGGTGGATACACTGAATCTTCACCAAAAACTGGCCACTGAATGTCAACTCCGGTAGCTCTAAATGCAGTCCCAAGTGTCTGGGTGAGATCGCGTGCAAAACGACTATGGATGTCGTGCATCGCATCCATCCTCCTCACAAGACACCTAAACTGCATCGAACTCAAACTAGCTCCCATTTCTGCTCCTTCTGCCTCCCCTTGCTGCTGCTGTTGTGACAGACCGGCTTCCTCTCCCAACTCGGCTCTCCAAGCCGCCTTGCTAGCCTGTTGTGTACCACCGGCATCTGACTGAGGGGCTGAACATCTTCCGGGTAGATAATCATATGAATAACCAAGCCCCTTAGGATCGGGCTTCCCTCCATACCACTCGACCATGTTGCGCAGCGTAGAACTGTCAATAGGAGCACTGGGAATCTGAAGCTGCTCATGTGCGGGCCAATGAACACCAACTGCCACGCACAACTTCACCACAATGGACGCATACGGAATAGCCCCAGTAGTACCTCCTCTCAAAAACTTCAGGATCTCCTGATGTATCACCATCCCCAAATCAATGTAATCACCCTACAGAATACCCCAAAGAAGATGAGCACGCTCCACCGTAATCTCATACACATGCGAAGATGGCATAATGTTAGCACAAATAAACGAGTTCCAAGACCGTGCAAGCCTGTTCATGCATGAAGCAGGGAACGTAGAGTAATCAGTAGTGCCCCTCTTAAACTTCCAACGAGTCTCAGGCACACAGAGAGTAGCAACGATGAGATCCAAATTGAAGTCCTCAGGTGTCTTATCGTTCCAAGTGTCCTGGCCCACCTTCCTCGCAGGCTGCTCAATCACCGTCCTGATAGCCTCAGCACTGTACTCAACAGTCCTCCCCCTCACCACCGTAAAACCATTCTTCTCCGCCTTAGCGTTGGCATAGAACTCCCGCACAACACTCAAGCGTTACAAAAAGGAACTCATCCCATCTCCAAAATCATCTCCAACAGCTTACCATCTTTTCCTGATGGCAGAAATCCTCTCTCCTTAGCAATAGGCTTCGAGAGAAACCTCGTGTACTCCTCATCCGCCTTAGGAGTAGAGAACCTGGGCCTCACACCACTCGTCGTAGAAGAATCGGTGGCGCTTGTTCCAACTTGAGTTCTCTGTCTTTTGGGTGCCATCGGATTGAAAAAGAGCGAATAAAAGCTTAAGTATTTAGAGAGAATATGTGTTTGAGAGTTTGTGAATTGGTGGAGAAGATGTATGCAAGTGTATGTATTTATAGGTGGAGGGTGTGAATTTGATAAGGAATAGAAGTGGGAATTGATTATAGGAATCGTGGGAATAATGGAATTGATTAGGAGGGTGTAAAAATCGAGTTAGAATTGATTTTGGAATTAAAATCCCAATTTTCTCTAATAAAATTGTTGTTTTTATTTTTTTCGGAACAGGGACCCGGCGCGGCCGCGCGCTAGGACAACGCGGGCGTGCTCACACACTGGAAAACCGACGCGGCCGTGCGCTAGGACAGCGCGGGCGCTCTTGGTTACTGGAAAAATGGCACGGCCACGCGCTTGGCCAGCACGGCCGCGCCCAGCTTCTGTACTTGGCCCCGAATTTTCTTCTTTTTCTGATTTTTTTATGTTTTTCTCTTTTCTTCTTGTTTCCTCTACCTACTAATGTACAACATACTTGGGTTGCTTCCCAAGAAGCGCTTCTTTTACGTCACTAGCTCAACGTAGAATAACGAGATCAAGTGGACAATAAAATGGCACTAACCATCTCGCGATTTGCCGTATCACCATAATAATGCTTCAACCGTTGACCATTTACCTTGAATGCTTGGCCCGGATCATTCTCAAAAATTTCCACCGCTCCATATGGAAACACAGTTTTGATTATGAAGGGCCCTGACCATCTTGACTTCAACTTTCCAGGAAAAAGACGGAGACGAGAGTTGAATAAAAGAACTTGTTGCCCTGGCACAAATTTCTTGAGCACTAGACCCCGATCATGCTACCTCTTGACTTTCTCCTTGTACATTTTGTAGTTCTCGTAAGCTTGAAGTCGAAATTCGTCAAGTTCGTTCCATTGAAGCATCCTTTTCTTTCCAGCTGCATCCAAGTCCAGATTCAATTTCTTCAAAACCCAATAAGCTATATGCTCGAGCTCCACCGGCAAATGACACCCCTTACCATAAACCAACTGAAATGGTGACATTCCCAATGGAGTCTTATATGTTATTCTATACGCCCAAACAGCTTTATTAAGCTTCAAAGACCAATCCTTCCTTGATGGACATACCACTTTCTCTAAAATGCGCTTTATCTCTCTGTTAGATACCTCAGCTTGACCATTTGTCTGAGGATGATAAGCCGTAGCAATGCGATGATTCACATTATACCTCTTCATCATGGTAGTGAACTTGCGTTTGCAAAATTGCGACCCCTCATCACTGATTAAGACTCTTGGAGTCCCAAACCTTGTGAATCTCTGCTTGTGAAGAAAATTAAGCACGTCTTTAGTATCGTTCATTGGCAATGCCTTAACTTCAACCCATTTTGACACATAATCAACCGCGAACAAGATATACTGATTGTTGCAAGATGAGACAAATGGCCCCATTAAGTCAATTCCCCAAACATCGAAGACCTCAACCTTGAGAAGCATATTAAGAGGCATCTCATCCTTTTTAGACATATTACCCACACATTGACATCGATCACATTTCAAGAAAAACTGATGCGCATCTTCAAATAATGTTGGCCAAAAGAAGCCTTCTTGAGGAACACGAGCTACTGTCTTTTCTCCACCATAATGTCCTCCATAAGCCGTTGAGTAGCAATCTCGCAAGATCCCCCCGTTTCGCTGTAAGGAATACATCTCCTGATGATTTGGTCAGCTCCCTGGAGAAAAAGAAACGGCTCATCCCACATATACCACTTTACTTCATGTAGAAACTTCTTCCTTTAAGCATATGATAAGTCAGGAGGCATGATGTTACTCAGAAGGTTCACAATGTCTGTAAACCACGGCTCTTCTTCTTGCACTCTACAGCTGCTCGTCGGGAAAAGACTCATTTATCAAGGTCTTATCCAAGGAAGTAGTATTAGGATTCTCTAAACACGAGAGATGATCAGCAACTTGATTTTCAGTTCCTTTTATGTCCTTGATCTCTAGTTCAAATTCTTGGAGCAAAAGAACCCATCTAATCAATCTAGTCTTTCTTCGAGATGAGATATCGAATGGCGGCGTGATCAGTGAAAACTATCACCTTAGTCCCAAGTAGATAAGATCGAAATTTCTCAAAATCGTAGACAATAGCCAAAATTTCTTTCTCTGTAGTAGTGTAATTCAGTTGAACACCATTTAGAGTCTTACTTGCGTAGTAGACTACATGAAATATATTGTTCTTCCTTTGCCCAAGAACTGCTCCAACTGCATAATCACTTACATCGCACATCATCTCAAAAGGCTCATTCCAATCAGGTGTAGTTATGACCGGTGCCGATATTAGACTCTTCTTCAATGTCTCAAAAGCCGCAAGGCACTCATCATCAAATTTAAAAGGAACATCTTTCTCTAGTAAACTGCACAATGGATTTGAAATTTTCGAGAAGTTCTTGATGAAATGCCTGTAGAAACCCACGTGACCAAGAAAACTATGAATTCCCATGACAGAATTAGGTGGGGGAAGATTCTCAATGACCTCCACCTTGGCCTTATCCACCTCAAGACCCTTACTAGAAACCTTGTGCCCGAGAACTATGCCTTGGCGCACCATAAAGTGACATTTCTCCCAATTGAGAACTAAATTGGTCTCAACGCACCTCTTGAGAACATGTCCAAGATTTTGCAAGCATTCATCAAAAGAATCGCCCAAGACTGAGATGTCGTCCATGAACACTTCCATATTCTGGCCAATCATGTCAGAAAAGATGGGTATACATCGCTGAAATGTGGCTGATGATCCACACAGACCAAAAGAAACTCGTCTAAAGGCGAACGTACCGAATGGACAAGTGAAGGTAGTTTTCTCTTGATCTTCTAGAGCGATACAAATCTGATTATAACCCGAATACTCATCCAGAAGGCAATAGTACTCATGACCAGCCAACCTGTCAAGCATCTGATCAATGAAGGGCAAGGGAAAGTGATCCTTCCTAGTGGCCTTGTTTAGCTTTCTGTAGTCCATACAGACTCTTCACCCTATGACTGTCTGTATAGCAATAAGCTCATTCTTCTCATTTTCTACCACAGTAATACCACCTTTCTTTGGTACACATTGAACCGGGCTTACCCATGAACTTTCAGAGATGGGATAAATGATCCCTGCATCTAGCCACTTTGGAATTTCCTTCTTTACTACTTCTTTCATGATTGGATTAAGTCTTCTTTTCTGCTCGACTGTAGGTTTGCTACCTTCTTCTAGCAGAATTTTATACATGCAGTAAGAAGGGCTGATTCCCTTGATATCTGCTATAGTCCATCCAATTGCCGATTTGAACTCTCTCAGAATTCTCAAAAGCTTTTCCTCATTGCTACCTGAAAGGTCAGATGCAATAATAATAGGCAGAGTAGATGCATCACCTAAAAAAGCATACCTCAAATGTTCAGGCAAAGGCTTAAGCTCAAGAGTAGGAGCTTCCTCAATAGAAGGCTTGAGGCGTTTAGGAACTTTGCTCAATTTTTCCATTCCAAGAGATTCAAAAGGCATATCTATCTTCCTCTTCCAGGGAGACGCATTCAAATATTGTAATTGCTCATCACCTTCGTCATCTTCACTGTCTAAATTTCCCAACAAGGCTTTTTCTAAGGCATCAGACCTTAGCATTTGATCAAGTTCCGATGTGACCACCGAGTCGACCAACTCGACTTTTAAGCACTCCTCATTATCAGTAGGAAATTTTATAGCATTGAACACATTGAACGTCACATCCTGATCCAACACTCGCATTGTAAGCTCATCCTTCTGCACATCAATCAAGGTCCGGCCAGTTGCCAAGAAGGGACTTCCCAAGAATATGAGAATCTTCTTATCCTCCTCAAAATCAAGAATAACGAAATCAGCAGGGAAGATGAGTTTATCCACCTTGACCAAGACATCCTCCACAATACCTCTCGGACATGTAATAGAATGGTCTGACAACTGCAAGGTCATGTAAGTTGGTTTGGGATCAGGTAAGTCCAATTGCTTGAAGATTGACAAGGGTATCAGATTGATGCTAGCTCCCAAGTCACATAAGCATCTGTCAAAAGTCACTTTACCAATAGTACATGGAATAGTGAAGCTTCCTGGATCTTTAAGCTTCGGAGGTAACTTCTGCTACAGCACATCACTGCATTCCTCCGTGACAGCGACAGTCTCTAAATCATCCAGCTTCACCTTCCGAGAGAGAATACCTTTCATAGACTTTGCATAGCTAGGCATCTGCTCAAGAGCCTCCGTGAAAGGTATGTTGATATGAAGTTTCTTGAACACCTCTAGAAACTTCTCGAATTGCTTGTCCAGCTTTTTCTTCTACAACCTCTTAGGAAAAGGCGGTAGAGGATAGATCTGTTTTTCCCCTGTATTACCCTCAGGCAGAGTGTGCTCAACAGTAGTCTTCCTTGGTTCCACTTCTTCATCATGCTGCTTTGCTTCTTCCTCAACCCCAGCTTCTTCAGTCAACTCTTAAGTTTGATCGGGATTTGCAACCTTCCCAGACCTCAAAGTGATTGCTTTTACCTGCTCTTTAGCTTCCTTCTTTCCTGGTACTTCAGTGTCACTAGGCAATGTACCAGGTTGACGGTTTAGCAAGGCATTGGCAATTTGCCTAATTTGATTTTCCAAGGTGTTGATAGAAATAGCTTGACTCTTGCGCATGAGCTTCAACTCCTCTAATTCAGATTTTTCATTAGATTGTTGTAGCTGGAGTTGTTGTTTTGATGCATACTGCGGTTGCTGAAAACCGGGGGTTGTATTGCTTAGCTGGATACTGCTGATAAGGCTATTGAACCGTATTTTGAGTATTGCTCCAACTGAAATTAGGATGATTGCGGTTGTTGGGATGATAGGTGGCTGGCACAGGTTGCTGCGATCGCTGGAAGTTGCTCATGAACTGAGTTGATACATTAGAAATTGCGCACTGATCAGTTTCATGGGCGCTAGCACAAAGCTCACAGACACTAGTGATTTGATTAACTCCATGATTAGCCAAAGTGTCCACCTTCATTATCAAAGCCTTAAGTTGGGCAGCTATAGCAGTTGCTGCATTCAACTCCAGAATTCCTGCCACTTTTCCCTGAGTCAGTCTCTGGGAAGGATTCTGGTACTCATTAGCAGCCATCAGTTTAATAAATTTATAAGCTTCATCATAGCTCTTAGCCCACAAGGCTCCTCCTGATGTTGCATCAAGCATGGGCCTAGAATTAGGACCCAATCCATTATGGAAATAATTGATAATCATCCAATCAGGCATGCCATGGCGTGGTCACTTCCTTAACATCTCCTTATATCGATCTCAAGCCTCACACAGAGATTCTCCAATCTTCGCCATGGGAAAAAATTTAGTGAGAAACTTTTGAGGAAGATCTTCCCAAGTTATGATAGACCCTGCCGGTAGAGAGTGTAACCAGCACTTAGCTTTGTCCCTCAAAGAGAATGGGAAGAGTCGCAACTTGATAGCATCTTCAGTCACACCATTGAACTTGAAAGTGTCGCAGATCTCGATAAAATCCCTGATGTGCATGTTGGATCTTCGGTAGGAGAACCCCCAAACTGAACTAAGTTCTCTATCATCTGGATCGTGCCTGCCTTGATCTCAAAAGTGTTAGCCGCGATGGCTGGTCTAATGATGCTAGACTGAATGGCATTAATCTTTGGCTTAGAATAGTCCATCAAAGCCTTCAGATTTTTTGCTTGATCACCCATAGCTACTATAATTGGCTCTTCAACATTCTCTTCGGCTTCTACATTCTTTTTTCCTCAGAAACTTCCCTACAAATTACCATAAGTTCTTTCTCAGCTTTATCCAGTGTTCTCTTACGAGTACGCGAACGCATATGCATACACCCTTGTTAGATCACCTGAATTAAAACAAGGAACAAATAAGTAAAAATGTCCGAGTCAATGAACTTTAACGACCACTGATGGAAAGCACATAAACTAGTAATTAACAGTACAGTCCCCAGCAGCGGCGCCAAAAACTTGTTAGTCGCTAAACACGCGCTAATATTACACGCAAGTATACGAGTTCACAAGTAGTATAAGATATAAATCTGATTCATTCCCACAAAGACTGTATTAGTTAGCTATCTAAATTACGCACCTAAGCAACAATGTATGGTTAGTATTCAATGCTAAGACGATAACAAAGTGCAGTTATTTATAACTAAAAATTAAACTAATTATTATAACTACGAGAATAAGATAGACTGAGTAAATATATATGATAAACATGGGATTCTAACTTCATTAAATACTTCATTCAGTAGCCTTATTATTCTCAACCTTAGCATGCAATGGTGTTGACACTAATCAGACAATACGAAACTAATAAATGCCAACTTTCATTGTACGAGTACCATTCTACTAGACATCCATAAAAGAGATAGAAGCTGAATAGGTACCAATTATATTGACACCCTATATGTCTATAGAATTTGACAACATAACGGCTTAAGCACAAGTTATGTATCTTGATTACATAGGGCAAGTAAGATGGTTTAAATTACCTACAAATCATGCATAAAAATACTTGAACCCATGCTAGCATGGCAAGTTCTAAATCCTTAAATTCACTTTCGCTTCATTAAGAATTAACACACTATCTTATAAGTTAGCGATGCTCACAAGACGAATACGCACAACCATAACTAGGATATCATGCAATCACCACACACTAAGGCATCAAACAATTTAACTAAAGAAATCCATAAGTAAATCTGCTAGAACCCCACGATAACGATTATCCCATAATCGAACTCATCGCCAATGTGGGTTCTAATAAAAACATGATATAGCAAATATAGTCTTTATACGAATAATTAAACCAAAGTACAAACAAGAATATAGGTTCAGCAAAACAAGAAACAAACATCCAAATTACAACTCAAAACAAAGATTCACATGAATAAACTAGTTCGTCTTCGCCCTTGTTGAATTGTGCCAAAAAGGTCTCTTGCCGTCTTCTCCCTCCTTAATGTCTTGATAACTCCGAATCTCTCTGAAAAACGACCTAAAGTATGTTTATATAGCAGTCCATGCATCCCAGAAGTCTAAAAATTTGAATTATAAAAGAATCAGGATTTTAATATCACGACCTAGCACGGCCGTGCGCTTTACCAGGCGCACTGCCTTTCTACACTCCCGGCGCGGCCGCGCGCAACACCAGCACGGGCGCGCCTGCCTTCTGCCAAAACTTTATTTTTTCTTCTTCTTTATTCCTTACAGCTTTGAGCCAGTCTTTCAAGCTTTTATTCCAACACATCCTAAACACCATATTAGCATCAAAATAATGCTAATTCACCTGATTTACGAAGTAAAGCCTGAAATGCAAAAACACTTGAAAACACCTTAAAACACAAATAACTTGAGTACAAACACACCAACTCAAAGCTTATTAGAGCATAAATAAGTGTCATAAATGCCACTTAACAGCTATGCACTTTCTACCTCTAAGTTAAGTGAAATTAGGAGGTTAGGTCTTAGAAAAGAATGGAGTTATCTGTGTGATATGGTAACTAAAGTTTTCTCTGGTAAAATTAGCAATTTTGACTCTGTTAACATTTCCATGCTTTACATGCTAGTTACTAATAAGTACTTTAATTTCAGTGACTTGGTCTTGTTTGAGTTAAGTTATGAGTTAGGAGAGCTGAATAAGATAGGTAAAATATCTATTATGCTAGATTCTTCATGATGCTTGCTAACCATCTTATTGAGTATATTGCAATTGAGAACCCAACCAATAAGCTGAATTATTGGGTTCAAGAAAGGAGAATTATTGTAGATCTTAATAGAGGTAATCACCGGAAAGAGGTGCCCCTCTTCTATTTTCCAGTCATGGAGGGTCCTCAGGTAAGTGAGGTAAGCTCTACTGTCTCCACTCTTCCAACCTCACACATCTCGTTGCCTTCTAGTGTAGCTATGTCATCTGTGTCAATGACCCAACAGATGCCTACCGAAGCTACCAAACCAAAAACTTCAAAATCCAAATCTAAGAAAGCCCCCTCTGGTTTCTTTCAAAAGAAATCAGTTGCAAAATCTACTAATCACAAAGAGGGGAATGTGAAGGTGAGTGAGCAATGTGAGGGACAGGGTGAAAATCAAAGAAACCCTAAGGATAAGGCTGGTGAGATGAGTGTACCTAAACCTAGCCACACCACAGTTTCCCAACAAACTGTGGTTGTTAATAAGGAAATTAGCTCATTTCTAGTTTCATCCTCCCAAAAGGATGTTACTATTGAAACAAGCTCCCAACCAGGAGCACATGCCAAGAGGGGTAGGGACACTAGTTCACCACATTCTTATGCTAGAAAGAAAACATCAAAAACCTTGGGGATGCACAGGGAACACACACAATGCAAATTGGTGCTAAAGACCCAGTTACTGCACCTTCTCAAAGTCAGATTGATGTGACTCCAATAAATGTGGAGTCACAGCCAAAATCCTTAACAATTGAAGCACCTGAAACACCAAATTCACCCACACACTCACTGGATGTTGACATGATCAATACATCACTTCCAAATTCTCCATCTTTAACTCTGTTGGAGAAGCCAAAAATCCAATCAAGTGAGCATCATCTTTTAGATTATTTGTTGGCTCACTTGCCATTTCTTTCTGAGTCTGTTGAGACATTTGTGCCTAAATTTTCATCAATCTGCACAGAGTCTATAATAGTCTCCACTCCAAACTCATTCATTTCTTCTATCCCGATGGATATTCTTCATCCGTAGTAGTGATTGTATCCCAACTAAAAAGCCTAACAGCAGTTATCCGTCGGATAGCCATACTACTGTCTCGATGGATATTCATCATCCGTCGGGAGTCTCTGTACAACTTCAAATTTCTTCAATTATCACAAGTGCAGAGGACTTAGTAGTAGTAAAATCACTCTTAGGACTGAGGGAAGGGAGTGAAATGAGTGAGAGGCAGGGTTGCTCCCAGGATAAAGGAGAAAAAATGAGTGAACATATGCAGTCCATTTCTTCAGGACTGGAAAAAGTGAGTGAGGGGAGTCCCACCTTAGATGGTGAAGATGAGGGTGTGAGGGTGGGAAGCCAAGGGGAGCCCCTGATACAAAAACAGAGAGATCATGAGAGAAATGCAGGTACTGTAGAGATAAGGATGGACACCATTGCTAGTGAGTCAATGAATGTCAGTGATGAAGAAAGGAAAAGACTATTTCAGCAAGAATATCAAGCTGTCATAGATTCTATTTCCCTAGATGCTGAGACCTTTACTCATCCTGTTACAACTTATCAAAATCTAGCTGTACAGGGCAATGAGGAGGCTGAATAGATGCTCAATTTGGTGCACACTACTCAATCTCTACAAAGAGAAAAGGATACAATCACTGCTATGCCTTCAACTACTGGCAATGATTTTGAACTGGCTGAAGAATCATTTGGGGATGCTGGTGGGGATGATGAGGAAGACAACATAATTATAGGGGAGATGCAGATGTTCCTGCCTGGATGCTAATAAAAAAATGTTCCTAATCACATCTCCAATCAACACTATTCAAGATGATTCATGACACCCAAACAGCCATTCAAGCATCTATAAATGCCAACACAAAGAGGCTACTAACAACACATCTTGAAGCACTCCAGTTGCATAAGATTTAAGCTCTCTAACACAGTCAAAGTATGGATGAAATCAAACAGGAAGTCTCTGAAGTAAAATATGATTTCATAGCAAGGTTGGATGCTAGACTTCTTGAAACCACCATGACTGAGATAGCTCAGAAGCTAAGGGAGGAGGCTGATCTCAATAGAAAGGTTGAGGCCATGGACTCTAGATTATCTGATGTAGAGAAGTCAATGGCCAAGATACTTGCTAATCAAGAAACTCAGACTGCTCTGCTCCAATAGTTGCTGGCTGCTCAACTCCCTTCCAACTCCCTTCTAGAAAGGCAATCTGTTATAATAAAGATCTACTCATCTTTCAAAAAGAACTTTGGATATAATATGACTGCAAGGAGATTAGTTCTAAAGAAGATTGAGGATCTGAGGAGTAATAAAGCTAAAGATTCACTACCAAAAACTCTGTCAATTCCCTTCACAGGAAAGAAAGTACATTTGAGGCCTTATTGGCTGATGGAATTCAGGGATGAAAAAGGAGTAAGAAGATTCTTCGGATTGGAGGACCAGTTGAGTATATCTAGCAATGAGACTCTATTGGAAATGCAAGAAATGCCAGATCTCTCAGAAGCTGATGAACTTGAGTTCCACAGACAATTTCAAAATCAGATAGAAGAGAACAACAGGAGGCTTGAAAAGAAATCCAGACAATCAAGGAAATCGATTTATCTGCTCAGACTAGAAGAGCACCTTGATAATGATTGTGAGAAACTTCTTTGTATACTTTGTTTTGTTCAATTTTTAGTAAATAATGTAGCACTTATCAGTTTCATCTACTATTTTTATTCTGTATATTTAGGATGTTTTGTTATCATCAAGTTTCTCTTAATTTATGGCTACAATTCCAGTAGACATAAATTGGGGGAGATTGTTAGGAATATGTTGTGAACTTGATGATAAATTAAACAAAACACCTTAGTAGATTTAACTTAGTGTATTTTGTAGCACTCGACGGATGATCAAATATAGTCCCGGAGGATGATTTAATATAGTCCCGATGGATGACGATTTGACTTCCACCGGGTGAGTAGCTTATGTAATAAATAAGTATTATAGCACATTTCTGCAAACAACTTTGTGTAGATTCTGTAGGAGCATATGAGTCATGTTGACTACTAGTGGATATGCAGAATAGGTTGATTAATTGTAAAATAAGATATCTTGTAATTCTGTATAAGTGAAATGAAGTCAAGTGACAAATAGCTACCCAACGGATGATCAACAAAGCTACCTGACGGATGACAAACATGTACCTGACGGATAATCAAATTCAAATATCTGTTGACAGTGATAATACAGTACTATGCGTTGGGTGTTTGTAAAAGGAATGTGGCAGCCTATTAAGCATGAATTTGAGAACACAGAAGCATTACCATTTCCATGCTATTATGAAGATATTCAAAGATGCTGGAATAGAGTAGTGAAGAAGCATGGAGTTAGACTAGATATGTTTTGTTTTATTATATTATCTTATTGTCATATAAACTTGGTGATATATAAACCAAGTGTAGCTAGTAGAATATTCAACTAGGCAAACACATTTTTAAGAGAGATAGAAAAATCTATACTTGTCAAGAATTTCTCTGTAGTTTGTTTGTTCTACTTGTAAGCAGCTGTGAGCTATTCAAGCCTCAAAGAGTTCTCATTTGATATATATATATATACATGATGGATACTTTCAAATCCACCAGAAAGTTTTAAAAGCTTGTGTTTTTATTACTTTGTGTTTTGATTTATATAACTCTTTTATTCCGCACTCTGCAAATCAAACACTCATATATTTATCGAGTTAGAACTGTTTTAAAATCTTAAAAAAGTAGCAAGAATTACATTCAACCCTCCTTCTGTAATTCTTGTTGTATTGTTAGAGAATAACACATACATACATACATACATACATGCTTACATATATACATACTTATATACATACGTACATACATACATACATTCATACATACATACATACATATATACACACATACATAATACATAAATACATAAATACATACATGCATACACACATACATGCACATCCACGCACACACTACATTAATATCTTTATAATATATATGTCACCTAATTATTCATTTATTAAAAAATTTAATTATTGTATAATTAATGTGCACACATACATTAATACATATATGCATACATACAATATATATATATATACTATATTATAATATACGAAACATTAAAAGTTTGGTAGTCGGTCGGTACTTGATGAAATTACTCAACGGCCCTTATTAATATGATATTATATTAAAATTAAAATTGACGTTAACTTACTTTATTGATTAGATTGATATTAAAACATATACAACATTAGGTGTATAAATCAGTAATGGACTCAAATTCTGATGGTCACCATATTTAAATACAATTATGATTCAATCACAAACGTTTACCTAAATTATACGTCCCAAAAGGTTTTCATAATCTTCGAACAAGTAATCCACGTTGACTCTCAAACAAAATATCACCGAGCTACTCGCCCACAGTTTCAAACGTTTTTGCTTGGTTATATATCTATATATATTATTATATTAAAATGAAACAATAAAAATTTGGTTGGTAGTCAGTCTGATCACTGTAATTATAGTAATATTTAAAATAAAATACTCTCATAAATAGATTACAAGTCATAATATAATTATATAAATACAAATAGAATTGTAATATCTCTAATGATTTTGATTTAAACAAAATAATATATACTATTAAATAAAATTATACTATTGATCTAATCCTAAATAAAAAATAAAAATAAATTACGTACAATTAGTTGTATTTGCAGCCTCAGATTAAACTAAAATAATAAAGACTGATAAAAATTTGAAAGCAAATTCGTTTGGTCGATATAATGTCATCAGGAAAAAATAAAAAAATAAACGAATTAAAATAAAATAAATTGAAAATAAATTTGTTTGGCAGATACAATACCATTGTAACACCCCCACAATATACACACACACCACAAGTTATAGTCTCAGAGATGCATACCAAACTAACAGAAGTCAGTTTATTCCAAAATTATAAGTTGTTATACCTCGAAAGGGTTTCTGAATAAATTTACATTTCCTTGCCATTATTACAATTCATATAGATACATAAGTCTGGAGCATCAAAAGTTGAAAGCCTAGCTTATTGGTAATTCCTACCTCAGCTACTGCGGCATCAATGCCTCCAGAAAACTGCGGAACGTTTCCTAACCGCTTGCAAATTGGGAGCTTGGTCCTGTTCATCTTTTCTATCTGTTGTTGTGCGATGAAAGAAGAAAGCAAGGGTGAGCAACAAGCCCACCGAAATAATATGTATAATAATTAACAATATATGAGCATTCTCATAGTACTCATGAAAGTCTTGGTCAAGAAGAATTAAACCAAGTTGATATCTTAATGCGATGAAGTCACAAAATATTCAGTACATATGGACATATACTTTTCAAAATCTTGGAAGTCCTCTTCCATGTATAATATACACCGAGTTCCAGTTTATAACTGTATAAAAATATCGTTGCAAGGTGATCTCATATATCTAACCTTGTCTCAACGTTGTTCTGAAAATCTTTGTCATGCATAAGATAATCATTAACTAGATATAAGTTGAAAAGATGAAGTTACAAGATACCCCAATATACTTATATCTTTTCCAAATACTACTTGAACTATCACCGTTCAAGTTATAATCAGTTTCAAAAGTTCATCACATAGATGAGACTACAAGATAAGATTTGAATAGATTCAATCTTTGAAATATCATTCAACATAAATGAAGTTGCGAGATACTTCATTAAGTCCCGATATATATATACACCTATATATATCTCATACTTTCCTTGGAAACCTCTATTATAAAAAGTATAAACAGAGTTATAATATCCAATGAATTTGGAAAGAAGAAAACCTTGGCATAAACCTGATATCTTGCTGATCAGGTAAAGATACCAATAAGTAACCTTTTCTACTAGTAGATGGACGAATTCCCCACGGGTCATCACCCTGGCCACATTAGGACCTATGTTGGACTACCACTCAGCCACTTACGCATTGATGGACTCTCACTGAGCCACTTACACTTTCATGGACGCCCACTGAGCCCATGTTGCTTATGCCGACTCAAATAGATGAACTTACTTCCCGAACGATGGGCAAGTAATCAAGATGTTTTCTTAAAATAACAACCTCATTGCGAATGTAAAATACACCACAGAGCCGGATCCCTTAGGTTTTGAGCGAGTATTTAAATCCCCTTCGAAAGGAAGATCTTAAATATAAAAATGAGTCTTGGGATCCGCCCTAACTTTTTAAAAATCATTTTGAAGACTCGAAAACATTTTTAAGAATGTTTGGAGTAATACTGATTTAATGAAATAAATTAGTCCCGATATATTAGAAAATATCTGAATATTTTTTTTAAATAATATTCCCATAAGGATAATCCTTATAAAAATGATTGAAGTAGAAGTTTTAAAACTTATACTTAAAATGAATAATAAATAACCAAAGATATACTTATACGAAAGTACGATCTTTATTTGAATAATCGAAAATAAGTTTGATTATCGAAACATTATTCTTTAATAAAATAAATAATATTATTTAATAAATAAGCGGAGTCATAAGTCCTCGAATGAATATTCAAACTAATATTCATTAAATAAAATAAACGGAGTCATAAGTCCTCGAATGAATATTCAAAATAATATTCATTAAATAAAATAAACGGAGTCATAAGTCCTCGAATGAATATTCAAAATAATATTCATTAATTAAAATAAAGTTATCGAATGAACCTTATTCGCTTAATAGTTTTGAAAACTATATCTATATATATATAAATATATATATATATATAATATACTCGGGAACATCGACTCCCGGTTTTAGAAAATGTTCACCTTTGGGTCCCCTATACTAACGGTATACGCAACTACTGCTTATCTCTAGCATAGGTATTATGCAACTTATAAGCATTTGAATCAACAATTAGATATCAAGATTATGAAACAGGCATGCATATATACCATATTAGCATGCTCCAATATATCGCAAGATTTGCTAATAACAATCATGCATTTATCACAAGATAATGCATATACATATATACATCACAACAACAGTTATACGGGTAGAAAACTTGCCTGAGAGACTGGGGGTGATAAAAGGCTTGGGACGAGTCTGGTAACCTATAAACAACATATAAGTTGGAATTAAACCAAAGTCTGGCTTTTCTGTCCAGGAGGTTTGCAAAGATGAAATTCAGGAAAAATACAAAATTCACTAAGTCAAACAAAAACATGGTGGACAAATCTAAGTTCAAATGTTATAACTGTGGCATTAGTGGACACTTTGCAAATGAGTGCAGGAAGCCAACCTCTGATAAAAAGAAATTTGAGCAAGTTGATTAAAAGAGAAGTACTTTGATTTGCTCAAACAAAAGGAAAGAGCTTTTCTCACTCAAGATGATTGGGCAGCTGATGGAGCCAATGAAGATGATGATATGGAATATGTCAACCTAGCCCTGATGGCTAATTCTGATGAAAATAAAACTAGTTCATCAAGCAACCAGGTAATTACTACTGACCTCTCTCAGCTTTCTAAAAATGAATGCAATGAAGTCATAAATGATATGTCCAATGAATTATATCATTTGCGTGTTTCCCTTAAATCACTAGCTAAAGAAAACACTAGGATCAAAGAGAATAATGTATTTTTAAGTGATAGGAATGCTGTGTTAGAGGATCAGGTAATTGAGCTTGAAAAGATTAAACTTAAATGCTTGATTGTTGAGAGTGAACTAGAAGAAGCTGTTAAGAAAGTAGAAATTCTTTCTAAACAGTTAGAAAGTGAGCAAGAGGTAATCAAGGCCTGGAAAACATCTAGGGACGTTAGTGTTCAGATTTCCAAGGTTCAGGGAATTGAATCATTCTGTGAGAATGCCTGTAAGAAAAACAAAAAGGAGTTAGAATTAATTGATGGATTATCAACGGATGTGGAATCAACGGATGATGAAAGTTATCCATTGAAGGAAGAAAAAGAGCATCCGTTGAAGGCTCATCAATTAAAACAGGCAAGTGATTCTAAAAAGAAAAATTTTAATAAGAAGGATGGTTCAATTTTCAAGAACTTTATCAAAGAAGGAGCTAGCACATCCAAAGATGCCAGTAAGGTGAACATAGGACACATGACTTTAGATCAGCTGAAAAATAGGCTTAAATTGGTTGAGGATAAAAAGGAAACTAAAAGAAAATCTAATAGAAATGGGAAGGTAGGGATTAATAAAGACAACAATTACACACCTGATAAGTATGCTCCCAGAAAAAGCTGTGTGCATTGTAAAAGTGTTAATCATCTATCTGATAACTGCAAATCTGTTAAGAATGCTCCCATGCCTTTAATTCCCTCCATGCCTAACATGTCTATGTCACCTCTACATGCTATGCCTGTTATGTCTCATCAGAATCCTCATGCACATTTTGCAAACATGCCATATGTTAATAATCCTTACTTTACTGCATTCAGTATGCCTCAGATGCCATACAACATGCCTATGTGGAATAATATATTTGCACAATCCATGCCTTATCAAATTCAATCAAATGTGCTAAATGATTCTGTGACTAACCCTACTCTTCAACCAACTACATCTGAGATCAAGGTTGACCCAAAGTTACCTAAGTCAAAAGATGCAGGAGGAATGAAGTCTAGGAAAAAGACTAACAAGGCTGGACCCAAGGAAACTTGGGTACCAAAATCAACTTGATTGATTTTGTTGTGTGCAGGGAAAAAGAAGGAATCTATGGTACTTGGACAGTGGCTGTTCAAGACACATGACAGGAGATTTCACCCTGCTCACAGAGTTTAAGGAGAGAGCTGGCCCTAGCATAACCTTTGGAGATGACAACAAAGGGTTCACTATGGGATATGGCTTGATTTCAAAAAAAAATGTCATCATTGATGAAGTTGCATTAGTTGATGGTCTCAAACACAATTTATTGAGCATCAGTCAACTATGTGACAGAGGGAACACTATTTCCTTCAATTCTGAAGCCTGTGTTATCACAAGTAAGAAGGACAACAAAGTGGTTCTAACTGGAGTTAGAAAAGGGAATGTGTATTTAGCTGACTTCAATTCTACAGATGCAGAATCAATTACTTGTCTTTTCAGCAAAGCAAGTCCAGTTGAAAGTTGGCTATGGCACAAGAAACTGTCCCATTTGAATTTCAAAACAATGAATGATCTAGTCAAAAAGGACTTAGTTAGAGGATTGCCCCTAGTAGAATTCACAAGGGATGGGCTGTGTGATGCTTATCAGAAAGGAAAGCAAAAGAAAGTATCATTCAGTAAGAAGCTTGAATCTGCAATTGATGAACCACTACAACTGCTACATATGGATCTTTTTGGACCAGTCAATGTATTGTCAATTTCAAGGAAAAGATATTGCCTAGTGATTGTAGATGATTTCTCAAAGTTTTCATGGGTTCATTTTCTTGGATCAAAGGATGAAGCTAGTGAAATCATTATCAATCATATCAAGCAAGTCAACAATCATCCTGATTTCAAAGTAAGGAATATTAGGAGTGACAATGGAACTGAGTTCAAGAATTCAACCATGAAGTTGTTCTGTAAAGAAAATGGGATCATGCATGAGTTCTCAGCTCCAAGAACTCCACAACAAAATGGTGTGGTGGAAAGGAAGAACAGATCACTAATTGAAGTTGCAAGAACAATGCTTGAAGAGTCAAAACTTCCAACATAATTTTGGGCTGAGGCTGTTAACTATGCATGTTACACTCAGAATATTTCTCTAATTAATCAGGCAAAAGGCATGACTCCCTATCAATTGTTCAAGAGAAGAAAACCAACTTTAAATTTTCTGCATGTCTTTGGTTGCAAATGCTACATTCTAAGGAATCAACCTGATCACAAAGGAAAGTTTGATGTAAAGGCTGATGAAGGAATATTTGTTGGCTATTCTGCTCGAAAATCATATAGGGACTACAATCTAAGAACCAACATTGTCATGGAATCTGTGCATGTTGTGTTTGATGATAAAAAGATTGATGGACTAACAGATGAGGGACATCATGAAGGAATCAAATTTGACAACATTGAGATATATTGTGATGATAGTGAAGATGAGAATGATGAAGAAGGCACCTCGAGAAGACAAAATCTGCCTTTGGATAATGCACAGAATGCTGCATCCGTTGAAAGTCTTAATTCAGCTTCCGTTGAAAGAAGCAATGCAGCATCCGTTGAAAGACAAAGTGCATCATCCGTTGAAGTTCATAATGAAGCATCCGTTGATCATAGTCTGTCAACGGATAATCAATTCACTTCATTAGTTGATAGAACTCCCGATTCTTTTCAAAGGATCAGCAACTCAGGGGGAGTTTCAACCAATCAACATTATATCTCACATCATGACAATACTGAGGCAACCTCATCTAGAGCTAATCTACCACCTCAAAGGAAATGGACCAAGGATCACCCTTTTGAACTAATCATTGGTGATGCTACATCTAAAGTGTAAACTAGAAGGGCTACTCAAGATGAATGTCTGTATAGTAGCTTTCTGTCACAGGAGGAACCTAAGAGAGTGGAAGAAGCTCTATTGGATCCAGATTGGATTTTAGCAATGCAAGAGGAGCTAAACCAATTTGAGAGGAATAAAGTATGGAAGCTGGTGCCCAAACCAAAGAACAAGAGTTCTGTTGACACAAAATGGGTATTCAGAAACAAGATGGATGAAAATGGCAATATCATAAGGAATAAAGCCAGATTGGTTGCTAAAGGCTATTCTCAACAAGAGGGAATAGATTTTGATGAGACATTTGCTCCAGTTGCCAGACTTGAAGCCATCAGAATCTTTCTAGCCTATGCAGCCCATGCCAATTTTAAGGTCTATCAAATGGATGTCAAGAGTGCATTTCTGAATGGGGAATTGGAGGAAGAAGTCTATGTAAGCCAACCTCCAGGATTTGAAGATCCAAATTTTTCAGACTATGTGTATTATCTGTTGAAAGCACTCTATGGACTAAAGAAAGCACCTAGAGCCTGGTATGAGACTTTGTCAAAATTTCTTCTAGATAATCACTTCACAAGAGGTACTGTTGACAAAACTCTTTTCTTTAGAAATGCTAATGGCTCTACAATACTTGTTCAAATTTATGTAGATGATATTATATTTTGATCTACAGATGATAAGCTTTGTAAAGTTTGTTAAGCTAATGCAAAGTAAATATGAAATGAGCATGATGGGAGAGCTAACTTATTTTCTTGGTTTACAAGTTCAACAAGTTAGTGGTGGAATTTTCATTAGTCAAACTAAATATATTTATGATCTTTTAAAGAAGTTTGACCTAATGGACTGTTCATCTGCAAAAACTCCCATGACCACTGCTACCAAGCTTGAATTAAACAAGGCTGAAAAGTCTGTGGACATTTCAAGTTATAGAGGCATGGTTGGCTCACTTTTATATTTAACTGCTAGTAGACCTGATATAATGTTTTCTACATGTCTCCGTGCTAGAATTCAAGCTGACCCTAAAGAATCTCACTTAGTGGCTATTAAAAGAATTTTCAGATATCTCAAAGGGACTCCAAATCTAGGAATTTGGTACCCTAGAGAGTCTGGTTTTGATCTAATTGGCTACTCAGATGCAGATTATGCAGGCTGCAACATAGACAGGAAAAGCACCACTGGCACCTGTCAATTTCTAGGGAATAAGCTTGTGTCATGGTTCAGTAAAAAGCAAAATTCTGTTTCTACATCAACAGCTGAAGCTGAGTATATTGCTGCTGGTAGTTGCTGTGCACAGATACTGTGGATGAGGAATCAACTATTTGACTATGGACTAACAGTTGACAAAATTCCTATATTCTGTGACAACACAAGTGCCATTGCCATTACTGAAAATTGTTAGTGTATACTGAAAATATTTATTTGAAGTATGTACATTTATTTCTGGCCAGTTTATTTGAGAATCATTTGAATGTTTACATGTTGTCTAATATTATATATTGTGAACAATCTAGTATCAAATGGGATACAGAATATTAGATTGTTAAATACGGTTATATAATATAATAAGGTTCACAGCACAGGTGGTGTTGGACAATCCACTGGTATGGCTGTAGTATTATTTAAATTAGTTTATATTGACTAATAAATAATACTAGTATACTTTGTGTATATTGAACAGGATCAAATTTAGAATTGTTCCCTTAATACTGATTAAGAAGGAGAACTAAAATTTTATGTTATTATTAATGCTTAGGTTCTTAATCCAGAAATAGTAATTGACACGTGTATATTATTTACATGCTTTGATTTATATATGAAATAATTCTTTTGAATTATATCATTATATCTTGGGTGATGGAATTATATACATGGTGGATATTATTTATTGAAGGAATCCATGTCCTGATAATATTCGGGTTAATGATGTCCCCTTGAAAGCTCAAAAAGATTTAATTATGTGAAACCCTGCAGGTGGAATTTATTCTGGCATAATTAAATAAAGGTTGAGTGGATGATCAAGGATAAAAGATATTAATTAAATAAATTATCAGTAATTTATTTAATTAATGGACATATGATATTTTAAACATGGGGAATTTAATAAGCAAATAATATTGGAACCGAATTAATTAAATTACGGTATTAGGAAAGGTAGTGCAAATATTAATTCTTTAGTGGATTGAATTAATATTTAATTACATTGGGCTAGGCTCAAGATGTAATTAGAAGGCCCAACCCAATTATCCATGGTCCCTATTGTAGCCTATATATATTCTTATTCTCTTCTTGCTTGGAATTGTGTGAAAACATATTGTAGCCACCAAGGAGCAAGAAGAGAGGATAACTTGAGAAGGCGGAGGCCACACTTCGCTCAAGGGAATTTGAGAATACAATAGAAGAGCGTGGAATCAACCATTAACAAGGTAATCCTCTTTTCGTAATCTTTATCGTAAAACGTAGTAACACCCTAAGTCCGTGGTTCCCAACAATTGGTATCAAGAGCCTGGTAATGGGTTCTACGTTTTATGATATAATGTCCATGTCGTAATTATATATGCGTGTATATAGTGTTTTGCTTGTATTGGTTTTGATGCAGGTTGTTAATCCACTATTATGGCCATGTATATTTTAATTATGTGTTTGGATCCCACGTGGTTTAATCGTGGTTAATTTTTGTTTTGGTTTCCACGTCGTTTAATTGTGGTTGTAATTTACACGAGGGTTGATCGTGTTAGAATAGATTTTACAAAATTAGTTTTGTATTAGATCTATTTTTTTTGTAATTGTTCCGGGTATTTTGTAATAGTTATGTTCGATCGGAAATCAATTCCGGTAGTTTTTTGTTCCGCTGTGCGATTACAAGGGGCTGCTGTTGATGTTTGGATCGAACAAATCAAAACAAAACTCACAGAAAAGCAACAGGCGCGCGCGCTGCGGCCGCGGCGGCAGCTGGGACAGCTGGGGCTGCTGCGGCAGCTGGGACTGCGGGGGCTGCTGGGGCTGCTGCGGCAGCTAGGACTGCTGGGGCTGCTGGGGCTGCTGGGACGTCGGGGCGCGCTTGGGGCAGATTTTTTTGAGAGCTGGATTTTTTTTCAAGGGCCATAATAGTGGAAAATTTATTTTAATTTTTTCCATTAAATTTTAATTATTGCTTTAATTTATTGATTATGTGTGTCATTAATTATGTGTGTAATTCTTTTAAAATTGCATGTTTAACTTAATTAGGATGACATGGACATAAAATTTATTTATTGCTTTAATTAAATGTTATATGTTGCTAAAATTATGTGTGTATTTTGAATGCATGATTAGACATAATTATGACAACATAGGGCCCCATTTAATTTTAAAATTCCTCAATTTTAATAAAAACAATTCTAAGTGGGAGAGGGAATTAATATGAAATTAAATCCCATGGTCTCCATTATTGGTTGTAGGTAATTTAACATAAAGACAAATATAAATTATATATACGTCACCCATCGTGGCATGTAATTTGTGGTGTCTAGAATGTTATAGAAATTACTAGAACAAACTTCTTAAATTAATAAATTTTGAAAGGAATAAATACGGATTTTCTTTATTTCTGATTTGGGGCGATTTTGTCAAAAACGGGTTCATCGAACTTGTAAGGCTGTGGGTTTTAAGCGAGACCGATGTGACTCCTCCACTACCTGGAAATCAAACCATTGATGAATATTGAATTGAAGTATTCTATTCAAGGCAAAATTACGAATATTGGAAGGTATACACGCCACCCATCTTGGCGTACCAAGTTCCATAGATTTCGAATAATTTAAGATTTGATGATGGAATACACTTAGCTATGAAAAATAATATAGTCCACCCCAATGTGGCATATTGTTTAGTAATAGGACCGAAGTAACATTTAAATAAAATTAGGTGGTATACATGTCACACATCGTGGCGTACCAGAAGCTTATGGTGTTTAGATGTTAGTGCATTAAATTTTAATAATTTAGATCTTAATAATTAATGCACCCTTATTTATGTGATGTTTTTATGCATGATTCTCAGGATAAAATGGGCTTTAATCCACTATTCACCATACTTAAGGATAACAAACTTACCGGACCTAACTATATTGAATGGAAACGAAATTTGGACATTGTGTTGACTGCTGAGGAGTACAAGTTTTGCACTTATGAACCCAAGCCTGAACAGCCTGCTGCTGATGCTCCTGAAGATGAGAAAGAGTATTATAAACGGTGGATTAAGGCTGATGAGATGTCGTGATGTTACATTCTGGTAGCAATGTCGGGTGTTTTGCAACATCAGCATCAGTCTATGGCCACTGCTTCGGATATGCTCTTTAATCTCAAGGAACTTTTTGGAGATCAGAATAGGGCTGTTAGGCAAGTAGCCATGAAGGCTTTAATGAACACTCAGATGGCTGAAGGCACACCTGTAAGGGATCATGTTCTCAAGATGATGTCGCATCTGAATGAGATAGAGATCCTTGGTGCTGAACTTGACGGGGAAACCCAGATTGACATTATCCTTATGAGCTTGTCCAAGAGTTTTGAGCAGTTCCGCTTGAATTACAACATGAACAAGAGGCAGTATAGTCTCGCGGAACTGCTGACAGAACTTCAGGCAGCTGAAGGATTATTTCGGCAGAGTGTTCAAGTGAATGTGGCTGAGAAAGGTTCTTCCTCTAAGCCGAAAGGTATTAAGAAGAAGAAAAAGGCTCAGACACAGAAAGCTGTGAAGGCAGTGGGAGTTCAGGGTGGTGTGAAAAAGCCTAAGGGAAAGTGCTTCAGATGCAAACATTAAGGTCACTGGAAACAGGATTGTCCTCTTCCTAAGAAGACAAATAATACTGGTATGTCTCTTTCTCTAGTTACAGAAACATTTACAGCGGCTATATCTACGAGCACTTGGTGTGTAGATACAGGAGCCACTGATCATGTTTGTAATTCTATGCAGGGGTTCCAACTATCCAGAATGCTTAGAGATGGTGAGATATACGTGTTCATGGGAGATGCTACGAAAATAGCAGTAGTTGCAGTAGGAGTTATTCATTTATCTTTTGGTTCTGATAGGATTTTGGTTTTGAATAATTGTCTTTATGTACCTTCTTTTAGAAGGAATTTAATTTCGGTTTCTAAAATTGCTTTGGATGGTTATAATGTTTGTTTGGATCGTAATGTTTCTATTATGATGAATAAATGAATTATATGTTCTGGTACATTGCAAGACAATTTGTATATAATTAATCCTAGTCAACCTGCACTGCAACTGTAATTTAGGGAATTGAACAACACATCTTCTAACTCTACTAAAAGAAAGGAACCTTCTAGTTTGAACCAAACATATCTTTGGCACTTGAGATTAGGTCATATTAACTTGAGGAGGATTCAAAGACTGGTAGTAGACGGGCCTTTAAGCTCAATGGCAGTGGAGCCATTTCCAGTTTGTGAATCCTGCTTGGAAGGTAAAATGACTAATAGGCCTTTCAAGGCAAAGGGGAATAGAGCCAAACAAGTATTAGAATTGGTTCACTCTGATTTATGTGGACCCATGAATATCCAAGCAAGAGGTGGTTATGAATATTTTGTCACTTTCATTGATGATTATTCTAGATATGGGTACGTTTATTTGTTGCGCCGTAAGTCTGAGTGCTTTGATAAGTTCAAAGAGTACAAAGCTCAAACGGAGAATCGACTTAATAAAAGTATCAAGTCACTACGATCAGATCGTGGTGGCGAATACTTGCTTGGAAAATTTAGGGAAAATTTATCAGAAAATGGGATAGAATCCCAGTTAACTGCACCAGGCACACCCCAGCAGAACGGTGTAGCAGAGAGAAGGAACCGTACTCTTTTAGAGAGTGTTAGATCGATGATGAGTTATTCGGATTTACCCAAGTCATTTTGGGGACATGCCTTAGAGACAGCAGCTTATCTTCTGAACTTAGTACCTTCTAAGTCGGTTCCTAAAACCCCCTTAGAATTGTGGACCGGGGATAAACCGAGTCTAAGACATATTCGAATATGGGGTTGTCCAGCACATGTGCTGAACAAGAACGCGACTAAGTTAGAATCTCGTAAAGAAGTAAAGTTGTTTGTAGGCTACCCCATGGGAACGAACGGATATTTATTTTATAGTCCGAAGAATCGGGATGTCATTGTTAGCACCAATGCAAGATTCTTGGAGGAGGACTATATAATGAATCACAAACCCATGAGTAGTGTCGTTTTAGAGGAACTAGTGGGAGGGACAAATAATACCCATGAAGCTGTAGTACAAGTAGAATAACCACAACATAATGTACAACCTGTCACTAATACTGCACCAGTGCCTCATCGTAGTGGGAGGGTTGTTCAACAGCCTGATAGATTCATGTTTTTGGGAGAGTCTTCAGACTTGGTCCCTGGTGAACATGATGATGATCCCCGTACATACGAAGAGGCAGTACAAGACAAAGATGCAGATCTTTGGCAAAAGGCGATGGAATCTGAGATAGAATCAATGTATTTTAATCAGGTCTGGGAGCTCCTGGAACCACCCAAAGGTATAAAACCTATTGGATGTAAGTGGATCTACAAGAAAAAGAGGGGATTAGATAAAAAGGTGAAAGCCTAGAAAGCAAGACTTGTTGCGAAAGGGTATACTCAGAAAGAAGGTATCGATTATGAGGAAACCTTTTCACAAGTAGTCATGCTTAAGTCAATCTGTATTCTTTTATCTATAGCAGCTCATCTCGATTATGAGATTTGGCAAATGGATGTCAAGACAGCTTTTCTTAATGGAAGTCTTGAAGAAACCATCTATATGCAGCAACCAAAAGGATTCATTAAGGAAGGCCAAGAGCATCTGGTATGTAAGCTTAAGAGGTCTATTTATGGACTTAAACAAGCTTCTATAGACTGGAATATTTGTTTTGATCAGGCAGTCCAGTCATATGGATTTGATCAAAGTCCAAGCGAATCGTGCGTGTATAAGAGAAGTGAAGGTAATGCAGTGGTTTTTCTAGTACTATATGTAGATGATATTTTACTCATTGGAAACAATGTTGAGATGTTGTCATCAGTAAATGCATGGTTGTTCAAACAATTTGACATGAAGGACTTAGGTGAAGCGGCATACATCCTTGGGATCAAAGTTATAAGGGATCGCAAGAAAAGGATGTTGGCTTTATCTCAAGAGCCCTACATTGATGAAGTATTGGCTCGTTTTAACATGCAGAACTCCAAGAAAGGTTTTTTACCTTTTAAGCATGGAGTTCCTCTATCTAAGAAGCAGTGTCCTTCGACACCTAAGGATATAGAGAGCATGAAAGCAGTTCCTTATGCTTCAACATGTGGAAGCTTAATGTATGCTATGTTATGTACGAGGCCTGACATCTGCTTTGCTGTAGGCATGGTTAGTAGATATCAGTCGAACCCAGGTCAGGAACATTGGAGTGCAGTAAAAACTATACTCAAGTACCTGAGAAGGACTAAGGAGTATATGTTAATTTACAAGGCCTCAGATCTATTTACTTTGGGATATACTGATTCAGATTTCCAATCAGATAGGGATAAGAGGAAATCAACCTCAGGATATGTTTTTACTTTGGGAGGTGGAGCCGTTATATGGAGGAGTGTAAAGCAGAAATGCATTGCAGACTCCACCATGGAGGCCGAGTACGTGGCGGCCTCTGAGGCTGCCAAGGAGGCTGTATGGTTCAGGAACTTCCTTTTGGACTTAGATGTGGTACCTAATTTGCCTAGGAGCTTGACGGTGTATTGTGATAACACTGGTGCTGTGGCAAATTCAAAGGAGCCGCGAGACCACAAAGCAGTTAAACATATTGAACGTAAGTATCATCTCATACGAGGAATCGTAAAGCGAGGGGATATAGTTGTGGCTCACATATCATCAGAAGACAACCGAGCAGATCCTTTCACAAAGAGCTTGCCAACCAAGGTTTTTGACAAGCATGTGGAAGCGATATGAGTCAGATGGATGGACACATAGATTTTTATGTAATAGTAGATTAAATAAACACTGATGTACACATAGAATATTTTGAGTATAAGTGGGAGATTGTTAGTGTAAACTGAAAATATTTATTTGAAGTATGTACATTTATTTCTGGCCAGTTTATTTGAGAATCATTTGAATGTTTACATGTTGTCTAATATTATATATTGTGAACAATCTAGTATCAAATGGGATACAGAATATTAGATTGTTAAATACGGTTATATAATATAATAAGGTTCACAACACATGTGGTGTTGGACAATCCACTGGTATGACTGTAGTATTATTTAGATTAGTTTATATTGACTAATAAATAATACTAGTATACTTTGTGTATATTGAACAAGATCAAATTTAGAATTGTTCCCTTAATACTGATTAAGAAGGAGAACTAAGATTCTATGTTATTATTAATGCTTAGGTTCTTAATCCGGAAATAGTAATTGACACGTGTATATTATTTACATGCTTTGATTTATATATGAAATAATTCTTTTGAATTATATCATTATATTTTGGGTGATGGAATTATATACATGGTGGATATTATTTATTGAAGGAATCCATGTCCTGATAATATTCGGGTTAATGATGTCCCCTTGAAAGCTCAAAAAGATTTAATTATGTGAAACCCTGCAGGTGGAATTTATTCTGGCATAATTAAATAAAGGTTGAGTCGATGATCAAGGATAAAAGATATTAATTAAATAAATTATCAGTAATTTATTTAATTAATGGACATATGATATTTTAATCATGGGGAATTTAATAAGCAAATAATATTGGAACCGAATTAATTAAATTACGGTATTAGGAAAGGTAGTGCAAATATTAATTCTTTAGTGGATTGAATTAATATTTAATTACATTGGGCTAGGCTCAAGATGTAATTAGAAGGCCCAACCTAATTATCCATGGTCCCTATTGTAGCCTATATATATTCTTATTCTCTTCTTGCTTGGAATTGTGTGAAAACATATTGTAGCCACTAAGGAGCAAGAAGAGAGGATAACTTGAGAAGACGGAGGCCACACTTCACTCAAGGGAATTTGGGAATACAATAGAAGAGCGTGGAATCAACCATTAACAAGGTAATCCTCTTTTCGTAATCTTTATCGTAAAACGTAGTAACACCCTAAGTCCGTGGTTCCCAACAAAAATCCAGTACAGCACTCAAGAACCAAGCACATTGACATCAAGTACCACTTTATTAGGGAACATGTGATGAAAAGTACAGTGGAACTTCATTTTGTTTCAAGTGAAAAGCAGATTGCAGACATATTTACCAAGCCACTTGATGAATCAACATTCACAAGATTAGTAAGTGAGCTAGGTATGCTTAATTATTCATAAATTTATGTCCTCTTTATTATCTGCTTTGAAGCCTGAAATGAATTTGCTGCAAGAACAAAGTTGGCTTTAAGTAAAGATTATTCTATCAATGTATATTCCCTATCCGTTGAAAGCCAAAATTGTTCAATCAACGGATGTTCATTATCCGTTGAAAGACAAATACATTTATGGTAATTTTATCCTTCAACGGATAAAAAACTGTGTTAATCTTCAATGGATAACTATTTACCTCATCCGTTGAAGTGTCATATCAGTTACTTTATGTGAGTCACAACCGTTGATTCTTCTACTTACCCGTTGATACATATATACACAGGTGTATGTATTTGTATTAAAGGCAGTTTTCAGAATTTCTACAGTTTTCTTTATTCTCAAACGGCTGTAATTTATTTAAAAGTATCATTTAATCATTTTATTTACATTTTAATTCAAGAAAGTATAAAAGCCCACTGAATTCTTATTTTTACTTTACGCTTTCTTGCAAATTTTACTCTCTTTCTCTCCCAAAACTCTCAAGTTTTTCTCTGCAACCTCTACTCACAACAATGGCACCAGCAGTCAAAATTATGTCTCATTCTGGATTTGTTTACGAAAAGAACAATTTCGTAGCCTTAGTTGAAAAGAATGAAGCCCACTCTGATTATCACAAGATGATGGACTTCATCAAAAATTGCAAACTAAGCTATGCAATGCTGGAAGCCCCAACCATCTACTGTGAGGTAATTGAGGAGATTTGGACAACTGCAGAGTTCAACTCCACAGATATGACCCTTGCTTTCTCTCTCAAAGGTAAGGATTATTGCATTAACTGTGATGATATACAGTCTTGCTTTAAGTTGCCTGAGAATAATGCCATGACACCACACACTGATAAAGATGTATCTGCTATGTTAGATTCCATAGGATATTCTTTTAACTCTGCTAGTTTAGGAAGCATTAGAAGAAAGGGCCTTAGGAAAGAATGGAGTTTTCTTGGAGATGCCTTTATCAAGGTTTTCTCTGGGAAGATTAGCAATTTTGATGCCATAACTTCATCTCTTGTTAATATGCTCTACATGCTAGTTTCTGATAGGTACTTTAATTTTAGCAACTATGTCATGCTAGAATTAGGTTCCAAGTTAGGTAACAAAGCTAATAGACCTCATAACATCTACTATACTAGATTCTTTATGTTATTGGCTAACCATGTTGCTGAAGGTTTGGTCATAACTAATGAGAGCAATAAACTAAAATGCTGGGCACAAGAGAAAAGGGTCCTTGCAGACCTTTTGAGAATCAACCTCAACAGCCAGGTGCCATTGGTATATTTACCAATAATGAATGCACCTCAGGTAAGTGAGGTAAATACTTCTACAACTCCTACTTTTTCCAACCCCATTGTTTCTTTGACTTCTAGTGTGGCCATGGAATCTGTGTCTTTGTCCCAACAGATTCCTACCAAAGCCACCAAAACTAAAATTCTAAAACACAAGTCAAAGAAAACCTCCTCTGTTGTTTCTCAAAAGACAACAGTTGTAACAACTACCAAAAACCCTGAAGGGAGTGAACAGGGTGTGAGTGGTGAGGGGAGGGGTGAACATCAAGAAACCCCCCAGGATAAGGTGGGAGAGGTGAGTGGTACCCTAACCGGCCAAGCCACAGTCTCTCAAAAGGCTGTGGTGGTTCAAAAGGAGTCAAACACATCCCTAGTTACATCCTCCCAAAAGGATGCAACTATTGAAAATAGTCCCCAACCAGGGACACAGAACAAAAGAGGGAGGGACACTGAAGCCACACATTCACCTGTCAAAGCTTTTTCAAGAAGAAAGAAGGCTAAAACCCTAGTTTCCACACAGGGGGCACACACTGCACAGATACATCCACCTGTATCTTTGCCTTCTCAAATTCAGTTTGATGTGGCTCCAGCAAATGTGGAGTCACAGCCCCATTTTCTCATAATAGACATACATCAATCACCAAATTTTCCATCACTCTCTCTGGATGTGGATATGATATTCACATCAATTCCTGATTCTCCCTCTTTAAAACTTAGGGAGGAGCCCCACTCGAATCCTGGTGATCATCATCTATTAGATGACTTGTTGGATCATCAGCCAATTCTTTCAGACTTAGTTGAAGAATCCGTGTCAACCCACTTAAAATCAATTCACACAGATTCAACAATTATGTCACTCTCAATATCTACATCTTTTCCTTCTTCAACGGATATCTCTCCTCCATTGACAAGTGGTTGTTCTTCGACGGATAAGCTTAACAACAGTTATCCATTGATATCATCAGTTTCCACCTCAACGGATACTCCCTATCCGTTGATGGTCTCTACACACATAACTGATTCAATTCCAAGTGTAGAAGACATGGTTACTGTGCAATCACTTCTAGGATTGAGGGAAGGGAGTGATAATTTGAGTGAGAGGCTGGGTTGCTCCCAGGCAAAAGGAGAGGTTGAGAGTCAAAACATGCATGCTATTTCTTCCAGCATGGCAAAAGTAAGTGAGGGGAGTGCCACCTTAGTAGGCGAGGGTGAGGGTGTGAGGGTGTGTGTGAGCCAGGGGGAGCCCCTGATACAAGAATATAGAGAAAATGAGAGAAAGGCAGGTACAGAAGCTATGAGGGTGGATCCAGCCATTGCTAGTGAGTCAATGATTGTGGATGATGCTGACAAGGGAAGACAATTTCAACAACATTACAAAGCTGAAATTGATAACATTTCCTTGGATGCTGACACTTTTACTCATCCTGTTTCAGCCTATCAACTGTTGGCTGCTCAGGGCAATGTGGAGGCAGAGCAGACTTTGAACATTGTACACACTTCAGAATCTCTTCTAAGAGACAAAACTGCTGTTAATAGCCTGCCTTCTCAAGCTGGTGAGCCATCTGAAGAATTTGGAGCAAATTCTAATGATGATGACTCAAATTCTTTGGATGGGAGCATGAACTTAGGGGGAGATGCAGGCCCAAGTTCTGTTCCAAATCTACCTGAATGGGCATGGGCAAAGGAATCTACACCAGGACAGTTTGGTGTACCTTTGATCAAGCAAGTAATGACTATTCAAAAGGCCCTTCAGGAGACTATAGATGCTGGTACAAAGGCTATTCTTCAAGCTCATCTAGACTCTCTGGATCTCTTGCAGTTGCAGCATATCAGACAGAATTGAAGTGTGGATGAACTCAAGCAGGATATTGCTGATCTGAAATCCTACAATGCTGAGAAGTTGGATTCAGTTATGCCTTTTGGTACTATGCAATATTTGTTGGTGAGATTGAGGAGAGAATCTGATGCTGATAAGAGGCCGGCCAGGTTGGAAAACAGAGTTCAGATCATTGAAGACTCTATGGTCACCATTCTTCAGAATCAACAATCTCAGACAAATCTACTAATGCAGCTGGAAAAAGCACAAGGCTTGACCCCTATCCATGATGATAACAAAAAGGGGGAGAATAAAATGGAAGGGGAAGGAGAGCCATCAACAACAGTTCAAATATCTAAAGTGTTAGTTCCTGCCATAACCACTTCTCCAACTCTTCAAATCAAAGGAAAGCTTGATGGAATTGATCTAATCCAGATAGCAGCAGCTGAGATGAAAGTCAAAGAGCAAAGGAAGAAAATTGATGAAAGGATGCAACAAATCTTTTGTTCTACAACTTCTGAATCACAATATGTGAAGCATAGCACAAAGGTGGAGCCAATCATTATGGAGCTCAAGCCAGTTAGGAGGAATAAGGTTGGAGAGACTTCTTCCAAGAATCTGAAACCTATGGTTCTCAAGCCCAACAATAGATCCAATAAGGACTCTACAAAGAACCCTCTAAGCCTTGCTCAACTGAAAGAAGTGGACTTTCCTCTTCCAAAGCCTGATGAAGACAAGGTTTTGGGTGGTAATATCATGAAGCACAAGGAGACCAAAGATGTGGTTGAAAGGAGGAACATGGCTATTATCTTTAGAGAGGGAAAGAGTATCTATGTGATACAAGGACATCCCAAATTCTCAATAGCCAAGAGGGAAGAAGCCAGAAGGTTGAAGGAAGAAGTTAAAAAGCTAAAGGCTGACAAAAGAGCACAAGAAAAGCTTGAAAACACCTAAAATCAAGTCAAGCTGAAGAAGAGAAAGAAATTGAAGACAAGAGTGAAGATGTAGGTATGGGGGACATGATTAGTGATGATGTGGAAGAAAGAAGTAATGAAAGAAAGGAATGGCAGAAAGGGAACAGAAAGAAGGCTAATGCAAAAAGAAAGATGATGGTAGATGAGACTGAAGAAACCCAATCAAAATCCAAACCACTACCTTTTATTCCTGAACCCATTGTGCCTGACCCCTTCATAAACATCCATGGTGAAACAATCACTCCTAAGGAAGAATCAATTAATTGGGACACCATTAAATTGCCCACTTTCTTAACCACTTCTCCCCCATCAAAGAAACAGAAAAGGAAAATCAAATCAACACCTCCTCTAACCTCAATCAAATTCACTCAGAATAAGCCTAAGCCACAAGCCTCTAAGGATGATTATGTTCATATTTGTGATATAAAGGAATTTTCAGACATTGAACTCTATCTGGATGAGCTGGAGGAAGTAAGGGGAATAGATGCCTACAGACAGCTTCCAGAGAGACTAGTGTTCAAATACAAAGGAAGTGGGGAAAGGACTTGGCCTCTCTACAGGATTCTGAATGAAGGCTACTCTACCTTGGTTAGAGTCTACTCAGCCATAAAAAGGGATTCTGGCTTTACCAGGACTGCCAAGACTGAGATTCTCAACAAGATTGCCAGCATAAGGAAGACTTGGTGGGAGCCCAATGCCTTGCCTAGAACATTACTCATCCAAGAAAGAGGAATCACAGTTCATAAATTACCTCACTGGTTGATGGAGTTCAGAGACAATAAAGGAGTCAGAAGATTTTTCAGACTTGAAGATCAGCTCAAGATTGCCAGTAATGAAACTCTCAAGGATATGCAATCTAAGTTGGACATCAATGAAGAAGATGAAGCTGAGTTCTACAGACAACTCCAACTCCAAATGGAGGAGAATGAAAGGAGGCTAGGAAAGAAAACAAGGGGTCAAAGGAAAAGAAATTAATCTGCTCAGGTTAAAGGAGCACCCTTGGAAACAATGTAATTCTTCAATTCCATCTCAACATACACATTTTTGTAGCATTTTTGAATTTCTGCTTTATTACAGTTCATATATTTATTAAGTGTTTTGTTATCATCACGTTAAACCCAAATTTATGCCTACAATTCTAGTAGACATAAATAGGGGGAGATTGTTAGGAATATGTGTATTAGTTTGATGATAAGTTAAACAAAACAATTAAGCAGAAATCTAGTGTTTGTGTCCTCAGCGGATAAGACCATCTTGGCTATCCATTGAAGGAGTAGCTTTACTTAGAAATGAGTTTAGTATTGTAGCACATTTCAGTCTTTATATTTAAGTTGTACTTCTTAGATGTTGTGGGAAATTATCAGTCATGTTGACAACTAGTGGATATGCAAATAGGAGGGCTAATTGTAAATATTTCATTCCTTGTAATTTTGTATAAGTGAAATAGCATCAACTGATATTAAAGGCCTTTAATGGATGAGAAACAAAGCTTCAACGGATGTCTCTAAAGCTTCAATGGATAACATCCATCAACGGATGAGTGTTTCAACGGATAATGCTTCAACTGCTAATGCATCAACGGATGCTTAGTTCAAATAGCAGTTGATAGTGATAATTCATAAGCTGACAAATGCACATGGGTTGACAGAGACAAACTGGAATGTGGCAGCCTCTAGGAGGAATCAAGAAAATGCAGCATTTCCATTTTGGTGCAAACAAGGAAGTATTCAAAGATTCACAGCCAAACCTAAATTGCATTCGATAAAGAAATGAAGAAGAAACATGTGAAGAACCTTTTAATTATATTTTACAGTTTTGTCTTCACTTGTAAACTTGGTGATATATAAACCAAGTAGCAGCTAGTAATTAGATGTGAATTTTCTAGAGCTGTTTAGAAAAATCCAGAGAGAAAATCATCTAGTTTGTACTAGGAAGCAGCTGTGATTTAATTCTTTGAATCACAGATTTTCTGAAATAACACATCTCTGGTGGAACAACAAATCCACCAGAAAAGTTTTTAAGTCTGTTGTGTTCTTTACATTTTTGTTTGAATATATATCTGTTTGTATTAGCTTAAAGCAATTCACACACACTTGCTCATCAAAACACTTAGACTAGAAACTGCTCAAAACTTGAAAAAGTTTTGATATTTACATTCAACCCCCCTTCTGTAAATCTCATTGTTAGTTCACTGGGAATAACAGAACCACCCTTGAAAATCCTTACAAAAGCTATATCTAAACAAAAACACAAGATCAAAATTTTCAAGATTTTGAAAACACTATTCACCCTCTTCTTCCATGAATTATTGGAAGAGATTGTGAAGGAAATAGAAGCTTAGATTCATAGGATAGCTATATCTATGCTTAAGGAACCTTGGATAATTTCCTCATAAATTATCAAAGCTTGGATCCTGGAAATTGATTTTCTTTTCTTTGAAAATGTGAAGAAGCCGAGAGCTTCTTTCTTGGAAATGAAAAGTCAAGTTTTGTGTTATGATTTGCTTGGCTCGGTTGATATTGTTTTGTTTGTTAATTAACTTCTTACCATGGTAAAAAATGAATGGTTCACAATCAACCAACCAATCCCTCCTTTTTGTCATGCTTAAGTCACAATGCTTATGTCATCTTCTTACACTTGTCTTCTTCTTGTTGGTGTGATGACATCATCATCCACTAACCTCTTTGATTAACTCCTAATTACTTGGCTAATGATCACTGATCTGTTATACGGTTCGCTTAACTTTCGTTCTCGTTTATCGTTTGAGGGATCATACCCTGGATCTTATTACTTGGGTTCCCCTAAACCCTTCTCAATATTTTATATTCCTTTTTATGATCCCCTCTTAAAATCCTTGAATTTAAATCATTTTTATCCTGTTACCTTATACTCAATTCTTTCTGTATATAGTGGATTTTCGAGAAAAATCGAAGTGTTCGAATTTGGATTCTGATGATCTTTACATACACTTATATACCATATAGAGTACTAATAAGATCTCAGAATATCAATAAAAGAAACCCTACTTAGTGTGGCATGAAAGGTTTTCTTATTCTGCATATTCAGCATAATCAGCAAAATCACTATTCATAAGGGTTACAAAAAGTCCAAAATTTTGGGGTTATTACAACCATCATACTAAAATAAAATTATGCATATTATCAGTTCGGTCTAAAATATAATAATATTCATTCAGGGCTAAATAAAATTAAATAAAAAACTAAATATGGATTCGGTTGACATAACGGTCTGATACTAAAATCAAGATTTGCTACGTCGGGGTAAAATAATATAATAAATACTACTAATCTAGCTAAAATATAATTTATCAAACCAGACTACAACATAATGTGTTGGTCAATATAATGTCATTAGAATAAAACAAAATATATTATCTATTCGGCCTAAAATAAAATAATATATAACCAGAGTGAAAATAAAATTAAAAACAAACTAAATGTAGTTAGATGGTTGATATAACGGGCCTAAGGCTAAAACAAAATAATGTACGCTAAAACTAAAATTAAATTCAAACTAAAGGTAATTTTTATATTATTAATCTGTGTTAAAATAAAATTAAAGTCTACTTAAATAATTGTTAGGTATTATATAGGCTTAGGATTGTGGGATAACTGTGATCTGACCGTAATAGCCGAAATATTAAAAGTTTGATTATAGATATGTGTGTAAAATGTTTGGGTTTATATAATTACGGGTTTTTTCAATTTCTGTAATATCTAAAACTATTTTAATAAAATAAAAACATAAATGATTTCTTAGTCAGTATAATTGCGTTGGACTAAAATAAATTAATACATGTTATTCATCCGGGCTAAAAATTGATTCATGATAAATTAAAATTAAAATAAGAAAATAACTATACCGGCTAAAATAAAATAATATGGACTTTTATTCAGGTTAACATAAATTTTTTATTGTTGATACATGTTATGCCATGTTTTTGCATGATAAATACTTTTTAATAATTCCGTAATTTATTCATTATTAATTTTGTTTAATAATTAATTGTTTAAGGCCCAAGTTATCCTCTCTCCGAAATGAGGAAAGAATCAATCTCAATAAATCAGTAACGGAAATTATCTCTCAACGATATTCTTTAAATCAGGAAGATATCACAACACTCAGATTAAATCAGATAAAATCAGTAATTACCATATTAACGAAACTTATCCCTAAAGTCTCTTAGGGATAAGCCCAAATTTCACAGAACTGCGTAGGCTTGATCCAATATAAATTGGTACGCGGGCATCTTGGCAAAAGGATCCGATACAACGAGACAAATCGAGACACCTCCCAAGTCTAGCCCCTTTTTTCATAAACCCTAATCTCATAATTACACACAAATCGCTCTAATATTCCAGCAACCCTCCGATTTCGTGTTGTTACAAAATTCCTCCAACAACATTTGGCGCTAAAAGGAGGGGGTTATTTTATTATTTGAGGAGGACAAATAATTTTTTGAAATTCAGGGATTTATGATTTATCCGTATAAATAATCGGGGGGTCGTGAGGATGGTGGCGTTTATTTTAACGACAAGGCTCAAGCATCAATATAGGGCAATAAAGTCACGCAATCTCATGGTGAACAACAAGATACGGGCGGCGGAAAAATTGAAAATCAATTTAAAAATAATGGCTGCCCCACAATGAATGAAAAGATGGGACAGATTCTCGAAGGCAAGCAAAATGGCAACAGGGGACCTGGTTAATAATTTATAAAGAAAGAAGAAGCAACTGGCAATCTGTCATGTAAGTGGACAAAAAAATAATGGAATAAAAAAATCTCATGGTAAGAAGGAAGCAGAATAGAGGCATAAAATTTTTGCTGGAAGCCCGCATGGCAGGGGAATTTCGAACCGGAAGAATCAAAGATAAGTTTTTTGATTTTTGATTTACTATTTTGGCAATTTTATAAATATTGGGCCAATTAAATATTGTATAATGCACACATAAATATTATGTTTTAAATATTTAATGATAAAATTCGTGCGAGTCACATATTTTTATGGTTGTAAAATTATTGCGCCATTCTAATTTTAGACAACGCGTATATTTTTGAAAATATCGTACGAGATATTTATTTGAGAGAATTGTTGATTTTTAGAAGATCATGCGAGCTGCATCTTTTGGAAATATAAAATATTTATGTTAGTTGCATAATTTTGGGAAAATATTTAAGAAAGAGCATTATTTTCGGGAAATAAATATCGCGACAATTTTAAATTGGCATATTTATTATGTTTGAATTGCATTTATAATATTTTGCATATACTGTCGCGATAATACATATATGTCGAAAAATATTTTTAAATTTGTGAATTGAAATTGCTATGTTGGGTAGCTGAGACAACTACTTGGAATGATATACACTACCGATTGTGAACTTGTATTATTGACACCCTACGCCTAGATAGGCAGAAAGATTACAAACGGAAAGATTGAAGGTACGAGCTCACCTTATCTTAAGTATGGAAAGAGATTCAAGGTGCGAGCTCACCTTATCTTAAGTACAGAAAGAGATTGAAGGTCGGGAGTTCCACCTTATCTTTTGCTGAAGGCATGTTTGTTGATCTTGTTACATTCATATAATACTAGCAGTTCACCTCATAATACAATTTTACAATTGACTGTTATATCTATCTTGAAGTGTGTATGCCAAGGTCCAACTTAATAATGATATTCGCAATGGTTTTTTAAATTTGTGCTCGCGCAGCCACAACAAGGGAAATATGTATCTTTTTCGAATATTGCATGGTCTTGCACATGCATTTGCATAATTGTTTTGAGCATGAAGGTGCTCTTTGTTATGTACTAAACTCTGATTTTTAGTTGTTTCAGCGATCGAAGAATATTTAGTTCTCCACTTCAGCAAGCTACAATGAAGAACTGGGGGGTAGTTGTTATGCCACGTTTTGGCATGACAAATACTTTTTAATAATTCCATAATTTATTATTCTGTTTAATAATTAATTGTTTAAGGCCCAAGTTATCCTCTCTCCAAAATGAGGAAAGAATCAATCTTAATAAATCAATAACGGAAAATATCTCTCAACGATATTCTTTAAATTAGGAAGATATCACAACAATCAGATTAAATCAGATAAAATCAGTAATTACCATATTAACGAAACTTATCCCTAAAGTCTCTTAGGGATAAGCCCAAATTTCACATAACTGCGTAGGCTTGATCCAATATAAATTGGTACGCAGGCATCTTGGCAAAGGGATCCGAGATAACGAGACAAATCGAGACACCTCCCAAGTCTAGCCCTTTTTTTTTCATAAACCCTAATCTCACAATTACTCACAAATCGCTATAATATTCCAGCAACCCTCCGATTTCGTGTTGTTACGAAATTCCTCCAACAACAATACATAAATTTTTTATCATTGATCTGGGTTTATACAAATCAACCAAATAAATTTGAATATAATTAGTTAGATTTGTTCGGTATACCAAAGTAAAGATAATTCGTTTACCATTGATGTGAGCTAAAATTTAACTTTTAATTAAAACGTAATTATCTTTTGTAAACACACCTATGAATTTCAACAAACTAAATCTTGCAATTAGTGATATTTCTTTACAAACTAAAATTTCACTAAATTATACAAATGCATATTTAAAATAATTATCAATCATATTATCAAAAATTTCTAATATAAATTTCAAAGTTTAAAATTTTCACTTCAAATTAAATTCAAAATTATTTAATATTAAAAAACAATACGTACATCGCACGAATTTTGGCTAGTATAAATTAATACATGTATTCATACATACATACATACATACAATCATACATACGCACATATAAATATACATAAATACATACATGCATGCATGCATACACATACACATACACACATACACACACATATATACATATTACATACTTACATATTTACATACATATTTATATATTCTTATTAGTCATCAATTTAACATCGTCCTCCAACACAATGAAAAGACCAAATATTATATTAAATTATATGAAATAAAAAATAAAATAATTTTTTTTATACACATATGTACGATTTATACTTCTCTATTAATAATTATGTGACATATATCTATTACTCTCACTGTCCCATAGGTTGTTAACATCGTTAGGGGGTTTGTTGAGAAAATTAGTACATATGACCATTATACCCCTACATTAATATCTATATAATATTTAATTCGCCTTGTTATTCATTTATTAAAAATTACCAATTGTTATTAAATTAATATGTGTATATATACATACATACAATAAATATATACATATATATAAATTAATATAGGGACACACACAGACACATACATACTCGTATATTTTTATTTGTCATCAATCTAACCTCGTCCTCCAACATAATGGAATGGAGAAATATTATATTAAATTTAATGAAATAAAAATTAAAATAAACTATTTATACATATATGTATGATTTATACTTACTATTGATCATTTTATGACATTGATCATATACTCCACCGTACCGTAGGTTGTTAACATCGTTATTAGACACGAATATTTAAAAAATGAATTACGTTGAAGAAAAATTAAAAAAACGTGCGTAATATTGGAGCCATTAAAAAAATAATATGCTATTTTAAGAAATGTTAACTGTCCTATTGTAACTCCCAAAATAAATAGTTATTTGAACGAAAAGTATCATATGTCATTCAGTGAGTAAACTTACAATACTAACGTCAATTTCCTATATACTATGACTCATAAATCACATTTCTAACACATAAAACATATTAAAATAATAAAAACAAATTTAGGATTATTTTATATTTAGAGCATTGTTGTAAAAAAGTGGGAAACGACTTAGTCAGTGGAGGCACTGTCCATGGATTAATCAGGTAATCGGGGATTGATCGAAATGATTAATCGGTGATATATATTATTTTATTTGTAAATAATAATACATGTAATTATTTTATAGTTTAATTATACATATTATATATATATTTATACAAATAAATTAAAATATAAAGTATTATAAAGTAAATATAATTCTTAGATATATCTTATGAATTGTGATCAATTTGAAATGAAAAATTTAACAAATTTTATTAACCATTTAAAACAGTAATATGTATACGACATAATTATTTTTCTTATTTTTTACATATAATATATTGTTCAAATAAATTATTTTTCTAATATATTTCAAATTTTTACCACCGAGGCCGATTTTTGACATATTACCCGATCTTTCACCGATTAATCCAATTTTCCCAATTTTTGACCAATTTTCGTAAAAAATGATTTTTGACTAGATTTTCGCTTAATCAGTTCGATTTTTTACCAAACAGCAATTAATCCTGATTAATAGCCACTTTAGAACACTGATTTAGAGTGATTAATATCACCATACACACATAAACACTTGTATTTATTTTTTACTTTTAAGCATTAACATATTACCAATACCAGTTAATTCTAAACTGACCAAAATGTAAACTAACATAAGTTATTAATTCCTGTGAATGCCCTATATGCATAATCAATAAATTATTCGCCATTATGTAACGACATAAAATATCGTCAACAATTACAGTGAAAACAGTTTCAACTAGCACAACCTAGAGTATGCCTGTACGGGCTATAGAGCTAGTTAGTATATAATACAACAACATGGGGGTTTGATGAGAAATTTAATTCATATGACGATTATGCCCCCATTTAATATCTATATAATATTACTTCATATTTATTCTCATATTTATATTTGTTAGTTGACTATTATACATATATAATAATTATTGTTCAAAATAAATATATATTAATTGACACGTCATTAATATGTTTCATCATTATCATTATGTACTTTATATATACATTAATGTAAATATAAAATTTATTTAACTAAATCATTATTTGTTAAAATCTATTAATTTGTATGATTAGGTACACATAGATACATATTTATACATACCTATATACCATATACACACATGCATATATATACACACAGCACCACAGACACCGCGCTGCGCAATACTTATTGAAACCAGACTAAGGGGTCAAAAGTAAATACTCGAATTGAATACTCGGTCAAGTTATTAATTTTTACTCATCAATCATATTTTTGACACACGAAATAATTTTAACCGCATTTCTAATACATACACATAAAATAATCTAAAAAAATCAACGAATTATACATATTTTCATGTCCATGCATAATTTAATAATATTATTTCACACATATTCTCTCAATTAATACGCATCATTAATATTTATAATTTAAATCTCACTGAAATATCAAATTACTTATTTTGATTTAGATTAATGTTTGAGCATTATGTCCATATATACATATAGTTTGTCAATAATAATAATCAGAATAATATATCATATAATAACTATACGTGAAAACATATCAAACATATATCTAATTTAAATTAAGTACTTTTTGATATTTCAGTGAAATTTAAAATTCTAAATATTAACATTTATAATTCATCTATTTATAGTTATTAATTCGATAAAATATAATTTTATGAGTTAGATGTTGATATGGCTAGAAAATACATACTAAAGAATTAAGGTCGCATTAATTACACTTGGAATTCTTGTCCAAAGCACAATACAGACCGGCTGTTCTAGCTCGTAACAGACTAGAGACGGCTCAAGAGGTCAAGACCCCTAGCAGAGGTCGTCAAGTTCACGAACATGAGTTTTCACGGCTAGGCCCAATATGGGTAAAATACCAAATATAGGTCCAAAACGGACACAAATTCCAACAAGGATCCAGAATTCCTTCCCTTACAAGAGTCAATTACCATCTAAGTAGGAGACTTGTCCACCAGTCTCCCAACACAAGTCTAACCCTAGACTCATCTCTATATAAAGGGCTTCTACCCTCAACATAGAACTACATTTTGTTTAATCCTCGAATAAGGATATACAAGCAACTACGTCCTTAGTGGGCCCTCACCGCCATCGCCCCGAGGGCATCATCAAGAATATATTTTTGCTTGATTCTCTCAACCAGATATACGAGGCATCTTGCAAGGACTGACCAGTCGCTATTTTCGAGAGCAGCCATTAAAGCTCGAAGCTCCAAAACCTAGCATAATTACTAATGCACCCTAGTTTTTTTCCACAACATTTGGCGTTGCCTGGGGAAAACAACAACAACCATAGGTGAACACACGGAGCAGAACATAGAGATGATCATATCCCATCACAGCGATCTCCTCAATAGTGGAGATACCTCCGCAATCACCTATGCCTCCACACAAGGAGGAACCTCTAGGGGCATCTAGGCTCAGCCTCCAGAACGAATCCTCCAATCCAAGATCTACCACAAGGGACAAATCCCCGGCTCCTCAAGGGATGAATCCCTAATTTCAGGAACTACATGCACCTATAAACCTCAACCCGTTGGGTATAAATACTCACTAAACAATACCCCAGGGACCACCAACCCACCTCACGGGATGCCTCTATACCCCGAGGTGGTTTGGGAGAAGTGACACTCTAATCAGAGTGAAGGACAACTGACAAGGCAGAATCCCTACATCCGGGCTTGGCTCCCATCCTTGAGAATCGAGATTCTCTGGACCCTACTCTGCTAGAGACTCTGATCATCGGACGACGAATCGTTCCAAGAAGGAGGCGTGCTGGAAAGAAGCCAATACTTAGTGGCTACCAACAACCTAGGAGCCTCAAAGGACGATTCCCCAAGATGTATAAAGAGGAGGATCAGGACTTATGAAGCTGAGATCCAAAGGCTGAAGCGTGACCTAGAGGTGCACTTGACCCAAGACCTCCACCTGCAGTGAGGCAAAAGGATTTTTCCTCCTATAATGGACCTGAAAGTCCAACACCAAGAAGGTTGTTGCCCCAAAGGCTCATCCAAGTGATTTGATGCCGCTAGGAGATCCTGATCCAAACCCACCATTCACTAAAGATAAGGAATGCCCACAGCTCAAAGAGTTCAAGATACCCACTATCAAAGCATACGAAGGTACTGGAAACCCAACTAAACCATTTCTGGACGTTCTCTAACGCCATGTTGCTACAACTCATGAATGATGCTATTCGTGTCAGTCCTTCCCTCAAACCCTGTCAGGTATGGCTCAAAGGTGGTACCCATCTGTCCCCGAACTCGATTGGTCTTTCAAGTACTTGAGCCAGCTTTCATCAAGCATTATTAGTGGCAAAGTACACGAGAAGGGTTCGACTTTTATAATGGGCATAGTCCAAGGAGCAAAGGAGTCCCTTAGAGACTACCTGAACTGATTCACAAAGGAGCTCTAAAGGTCCGGAACTTGACGGCAAGGTAGCTATGATAGCCTACATCAAGGGACTAGAGACGAGTTCCTTAACATGTCCCCGGCCAAATGCCCTCCTAAAAGCATGCCACAGCTTTAGGATAGGGCTAAAAAGTACACCAAGATGGAGGAACTATGAAGAAGACGTGGTGAGTAATGATCCTTTAGGCAACAAGAGCGGAAGGGCGGATCAGGAGTATGATGCTAAGGAAAATATCTCAAAACTGGAAAAGCTCTGACTCCTCTTCTAAGAAGAATCAGCCTCCAAGGTTCACTGAATAGTGCAAGGTGAACGCTCCGAGAAGCCAAGTCCTTATGGAAATTGAGAAAAAACAAGAGTCAAATGGCCGAAGCCACTAAGGGGAGACCCCGATAAAAGAGACAAGAGTCATTACTGTATATACCATAAAGATGTTGGTCATGATGATACCAATGATTGTAGGTAACTCAAGGATGAGATTGTGTATTTGTATGACGAGGAAGTTCAGATGCTTCACTAAGATGAAGATGGTTGGAGGCCAAAAAAGAGCCAATAATCGAAGAAATGACGATCGAAGGTAACGACGGGATCGTAACCACAGCCCCAAGGGCTATAATCAAGATGATCTCAGGAGGTCCTACAGCAGTGTGGGACTACAAGGAACTCTTGAAAAGCTTATGCGAGGGGGTAATGATATAGTCAGGGAACCGTCTAAGCGTTCCAAGTCAGAAATGATTTAGTTCGGGACCCAAACCTGGAAGGTTTAAATTTCCTCAGAATGATGCTTTTGTCTCACCTTAATTTTGGAAATGTCATGTTATGAGGTTCTACGGACAATGGAGCTTTTGTGGATATTCTTTTCCATTAAATGTTCCTAAGGATGGGCTACAAGATTCATAACTGACTCCATCCGAAGCCCCATCTACGGGTTTTAATCCAGTGAATACCAAGTCAAAAGAGAATACAACTTCCCATGACTATTGGGAAGAGCCAGGGAGGCCACGCATATGTTAAACTTTTAGGTTGTTAAGGCATCCTCTACTTCTAACGTTATCATGAGTAGAACAGGAATCCATGTGTTCAAGGCCGTGCCCTCAACCTACCACATGTACTGAATCCAGGCTAGAAACGGTGTTGAAGAAGTAAAATGAGATAAAAAATGGCCCGTAATTCTATGTTACAACACTTAGGCCTGATGGAACTAGGGGCAGGTCCTCCCCAGAAGACAGGATGTCCATGAGAATGAAGAACTTCGAGGGAAGCTAGCATAGGACGTAGTTCCCAAACCCCTAGAATCCTAGACCTGAGAAGGTCACATATATGGAGCCGATTTGGACAGGTGCTGTGATATGTTACATGGACGGCAGTCGATATGCCTGGGAATGACCCCAGCCTTATAACTCATAAATTGAATGTCGATCCAACTCGGAAGGTGGTGATGCAGAAGAAGAGAACTTATGCCCCGATAGCTGGAAACCATTAAACAAGAGGTCGAGAAGCTCTTAGACTGGATTCATTGAGAAAGTACAATTCCCTGAGTGGTTGGCCAATCCCGTTTTAATCGTCAAAAAAAGCTAATGGGAAGTAGAATAGTCATCCACTTCACTGACTTGAATGAGCTTGTCCTAAGGCTGCTACCCTGTCCAATGATTGATACCATGATCGATGCCACCGCTGGCACGAGATGTTACGTTTCATGGATGGTTTCAGTGGTTACGATCAAATTAAATGCACAAAGATGACACCCCCAGGTATCTTTCATACTGACTTTGATTTTTTTTTATTATCTTGTAATGGCTTTCGGACTTAAGAATGTAGGAGCTATCTACCAAAAGTTGGTAAATAAGATATTTGTATATCTAATTGGGAAGACCTTGGAGGTCTATGTTGATGACATATTAGTCAAATCCTAGACAAGGCCGAACATATTATCACCTCAGAGAGGCATTCGAATGGCTGAGGCACCGTAAGATGATGTGTGAA